>NC_092821.1:131024458-131324458 GCF_023375885.2 Dermacentor andersoni
AAAATGCTCTGGCAAGGAATGCGCGGAAATGGACACACGAAGAGGGTTAGAAGTGGCGGCGTGAAGAAACAAAAGCGTGGATGTGCGGTGAGTAAAGCAAAAAAAAAATGAGACTCCCGGCCGCGTTAAGCTCCGGAGGCCGGCGACGAAGTCAGCCAACCGGCCGCGGAACGTTCGGTCCAATTCGCGCGGCAGGCGTAGGCGAAGTAACGCCTTTCGATTGGTCTTTGTGACGTTGCCATGGTAACAGAAACATCGCCCTCCGCCCCAATCTCTGCTCGCATTCACTCTCCCAATCCTGGTACGCGCAAATAGCGCACATATAACAGTGCAAATGTTACGGAGTAATGTACAATTATTTCTTCAGCGGACGCTGAGGTCAGCGCGACTTTCGCTTCGCGACTTTCGCTGCTGCCTCGGGCCAGGCAGGCGCTGTTTGAATTTTCCCATCTCGTCCCCTCGCGTCACCTTGAATTATCGTTAGAGCCACAGGCAACCGTAAAAAGTGTTTCGGCGTTTGTGTTTTTCTTTCTTTTATTTCTTTTTTTTTTCTCTCTCTCTAAGGGGACAAAGTCGAGAGCGCTGTAGTGTTGAACTATTCGTCCATCGAGGAGATTCTAATCCGATAAAGCGCCTGCCTCGAAAATTTTCTCGTCCAGAAAGTTGGCAAGCTGGCGTGAAATTTAAGCGCTAGCGCCGAAAGCTCGTCATCTCTTTCTTTTATCTCTATTTATCTTTGCTCGTTTCAGAATCTCCTTGCGTGGGCGACAGAAATGCAGAAAGAACAAAACTCGTTCGCAAGAAAAGAAAAGATAAAAGAAAAGGCATCCTTATTGCTGGTCGTTATTGCGAGCAGTGGGATATTTTTTTTTTTTTTTTTGGCTACAACTATGGCAGCGCTTGCGGCAAGTAATGACCGCTCAGGCAAGCATCCACAATTGTCATATGCGGTATTTGCCTATTTGCTGAAGCATAACGATAGTATACACACGCGGCAATCAAATCTTCTGATATGCTCGTTCCTCCAATGATGGGTTTGTCATACCAATCCAGGCGATGGGAATAATTCAGCCCGCGTAGTTGAAAGAAAAGGCCACGGAGCAAGTGACAAGTACATGAAAAATAAAAGAACAGCGACAAATGCATAAATGGGAAGACGACGGATAATGAAACATGCACGCTCTCTTGAGGCTGGTTGGTTCGCCGATTCATTCATTATGTAATCATTTTTTTTCACTCCTTCATAATTCCCTCTGACTCACTAACTCACCAACCCACTCAATGCTGCTCTCAATGAAGAATAGAACTGCATTCGAACAGTGACGGCAGCAAACTGGAAAGAGAGGTTCTCAGTAGATTTTAACTAACATAACACTTCGTCATTATTTTTTTCGCATCATCGTCGTGAAGTAGATGCCGCTCGCATATCATGGTGGGTATGCCCGCGTTGAGGCTACCGTATAAGAGCGCAAAAAGCAAATTACAGTACCCGCCGTGTAATTTTATCTTAAGCATTTCTATCCCCTTGCGGCGCCGTAGTTTGCGATATAATTCCGTGACCTATGCAGCTTTTGATATGTTTATACACACGTACGAACGGTGAGCTTTTGTGCACGCGAGGTGAAGACGTGGTGCAAAAGCACCCAACCGACGGCTATGTGCTGCTACAGTTCTCACTGTCAAAAACATAGTCAAAATTGCTTATACAGAATTACGTACTTGTGGCCAATAGTAATAAGTCATAACCAACCATCACTGCAGAAATAAAAAGCTCTTGTATGAATGCACCTAGCTTTATAGCTCCCAAAGTGTACTCCACACATGCAAGATCTCCTAAGTAACTCAATAGGCAGAAAGCGGTTAAGACATCTTAGCTTCTTATCCAGTGGCAACCCTGCAAAATATATGTAACTAGACGCTGCCTGCAGCAACAGTGTTATCTGCGCGGACTTCCCGTACCTAATACCGTTTATATAAAAGCTTAGCACCCGAGGACTGCTACGGCTGCTCCATCGGTTGCGTAAGACGTTAATGGAGCAATGGTTAACCGGTTCCTACCTGCAACTCAGGCAGGGCGCTTCGAAACCTATGTGGCAGTATAGGGCAACATTGCAGCTGCCGCCAACATTTCTTTTTCTCCCTCAATGACACCCTCCGCATCAGCTCTCAACGACTGCAAAAGTTACACATAAGAAACCTGACATAAAGACGTGACAGGGCTTTCGCTGTGCGAACAGGAGTTTTTGCTTCCAGATAACCTGATACGACTGGCGAGACAGGAATAAACTAGCGTTACTACGCGGAAGCAAATGAGCGACGACTGGGAAGCTACGTGGTAGGCAGCGAACCCAGGGCTTCTCCACAGCAGTTACACTCGGGCAACAATAACACTTTGAACAAATCTACACGAAAAGTAAGTTGAATGTCAGCGCTGTCTTGTCTTGTCCCACTGGAAGTCCCGCATTTTCGCGCAATTTTTAGAATGAACCAAGAACAAGTCACCCAACCTTCGACACTGCCACTAGTGGCAAGCCGTTCAGTCATCGACGACAACTTGCGACATGACGACCACTTTTGGCGAACATGGTGAAAGCACGTGGCTTAGCCCGCGGACTGAGATTGTGCGCCTTGAATGATTTATTTTTGGTGCAGCAAATTGCCTCACAAAATGTATGCAGGTTATCGATAAAAGGGCATTGTCAATGCATGGTAATGTCAGCGCCCCGCTCAACATGAATAGTTCGTCCAAAATCAGAAGCGCGCCGCGCCAGAACTTCCTAACCTTACCTATAGCCACAAATCTCCCTCTCCCTCTCAGGATCAAAGCACGCTCGTTATCGTTCCGAAGGGATGGCGAATGCGACCACAGGTTCCGAAAGTACGGTCGAGCATGTCTCGCTGTATAAGAGAAAATTGGCCAACCTGCAGAAGAACGGCCATTCGTCGGTGACGGGACTGTCTAACGCGTCAAAAATTTTGGGTGTGTGCGCAGAACAGCGTGGCAGTGTTGGGGAGAGGAATTCAACCAATTTTCTTGCCCTTTTGTATAGATTGTCTTTCGTGTGAATTTCATGTGAGTTTCCTGCGCGTCCGGCCGAATAGTAGTTGAAGTAAGCAGAGCGACTTCGTCCAAAGCCAATTTGCAGCGGCGAGGTGGTTATTGCTAACAACCAATGTCCAAGACAACAGACGTCAGTTACAGCATCCTCGATCTCAACACGGCAACTTGTAAGCCGATAAACACGGCGGAAGCAATCATATACGAGTATAAGACGACATACTATACTATACTATACTATACTATACTATACTATACTATACTATACTATACTATACTATACTATACTATATCACACGCATCCGAATACACATACATTTTATCGCAAGTGGCAGTACTTCAAGGTCATTCTAAGGCGAAATCGCGCGCGCTCATTTGAACGCTAGACGTTCTTCGACAAATCCACCTTTGCCGACGGTTCTCACGATCGGAACCGTCAACGTGAGGGGAACAACCCCTGAGGATCTGTATTCGTGCCCAGATGGGAATCGGCATGGATTATCGGTGGCTCGGTGTCGACATCTTCTAATCTTCTATAGCACGACTCTCTCTATAAGCGAGCGCGTCTCCATTGAGAAAGGGGATCAGCGCTGCGAAGGGACTATCAGAGAGTTGTCTTTAAAGTATATATATATATATATATATATATATATATATATATATATATATATATATATATATATATATATATATATATATATAAACAGTAAAACACTGCAGGGCTATATTCTCCCAAAAGCCTAATCGCATTCATGTGGCGGAAACGCGGAAAGTGATGATTACTAAAGCCTTCTTTGACTACTCCTTTTAGTCCCCGGAGTCTGGCGTAAGTACGTAAGTACGTATGTTTCTCGACTAACAGAGGACTTGCATGGCACCAAATCTCGATCATCGACAAAGTTGTGCCAGCGAGCTCACCTTTGCTCCGAGAAGAAAAAATGTACTTAGCCAGAAGAAAGGCCTGGTAAGGCGAGAAAAAAAAAGCCAGAAACTAGAAACTGGGGGTAACGTCGCAATGAAGTTCTTGCCCCAGCTCGCCCATGACGCCGTGAATGTTTTACGGACTCCGCTCGGGCTTAGTGCAATTTCTTATTATCGGCGAAGATGGACTTTATGGTAGTCTAAAAAAGTCGAAGACAGAACTTTGCCAGCTCAGGGCACCTTTACAGAGCCGCAGCGGGCCAAATATGAGGAAACACTTTAACATCTGTGACGTCACACAGACGCACCGGCGCTTGGGTTTTGACGCGACATTAAAAGAAAAAAATAACCCAACTTTGACTTTCATCTTCTCCTCTAATAATCAACCAATTGCGAAATTAATGGCAATCTTGTTTCAAAATAATGCTACATGAGTGAAAACTCACTTAGCGCTTCCCCTTAGTGTCTCTTTATAGAAATTATTTCCCTACAGCAGCATGGATCTGTCAGACTAACATCAAGGGAGAGGCAGAAATACAAGGACCAGTAGTTAATGGGAAAATATATATTTCACTTGGAAGACAAACATATGCCCAGTATCAAAACAAGAATTCAAAGCGAGGGAGATAATATTAAACTATGTTGCACCCGTTTTAGGGCCATCCCCCGAGAAGACTTACAAAGAAAGGTCGTTGAAATGAGTCTAGAAATATTGCCATTGATTTATCAGAACGGCTACTCGCAAACAGGACAAAACAAAATAATGAGCTTACTCCCAGTCGCGTTGAATAATCTCATCAAAACTGGGTTTATTTGCATTCTGTGTTCATACACGCGTACATATACATCCATACACCATATATCTTTGTGCCATTTGACATTGCCCCAGGGTCTGCTACGCAATAAAGTGTGCTTCGCTCTCCCGCCAGTCTGGAAACGCAGATGAAAAAAAAAGAGCGTTCTGTTAAATATATCGACGCCTAATATGTAAATATTAGATTTTGTGTAAAACAAATTCACCTGACTTTCAATTAAATAGAACCGTTGATATAGGAAGAATCGCGTAAAAGTATCCTTTTAGATTTTTCCGCCGAGGGCTTAAATACATAATAATGATCTCACTTTTCTCTTCAATCGTATCTTCATAAAAAACTTTGCCAGGTGTTCTAAAGCGTTGAAAAAAAAATGAATTATCTCGAAAGTTATTGCCACAACGGGCAGCCGCTAAACTCTAATTAGCGAGCCAGAAGTGATTCGATATCGAACCACCTCCACGGGGAGCCACTTTCGCCAGCCCGCCTGGCTCCGTAATCTTCATCTCTTCGATCCCTGACGCTCTCCGCCGACGAGCTACGCGGTGGTGCATCTAATGAACGATTCGTCGACTCTCGGAAAGACGTTAATTAAGGGGGCGAAAAAGAAACGAGAGACCTTGTTAAGAGGGCGCTCATTAGACCGTCGTGTTTGTGTATATACCTAGATAGATATAGGCATAGGTTTCCCCGCGGAAACGTGCTCGCTATCGAAACGCGATGCAGTTGACGACCCCTTCGAGGACGATGGAGGTAACGTGGGGAAGTTGTGGAGGAGATTCGTTAATGTGCTTATGGAGGAAGTGAAAGGGTGAGGCGGGGGAGAGTAGCAGACGGCGTAGTACAGGGGAGAATGGCAGACGACGCGGCTGGATAGTGTATAGCAAACGACGTGGGGTGATTAAAGCGCGCTTATCGCGTGCCTGTGCGGTAAGGGTCAGCAGAAGACGCGACGTGTATTTTGTGTTTTGAGTACATAGCAGACGACGTAGCGCAGGCACCAACGTACTCTCGGCGGGAACGGCAGACGAACGAAAGAGGTGTGGTAGGCAGACGGTGCGTTGGGATGAGGACTAACAGACGACGGTCCCGCGGAAGCAGACGAACGTAGATTTTGGGCAGCGTTGAAATATAGGTGCTAAGTTTTGAAAATGGCGTATTTTCAAGATGATGGAAGGCACATAGATCACAAGTAAGCTGGTCAATCTGCACCCCCCATTCTGGGGCAGGAACGGCTAAATATGATCGATTCAAGGACTCCGCGAGCCTTGGTCGAAGTAGCCCTTTCTCTGTGTATAGGAAGCTTTCCGGAAGATATCCGTGCGCCATATCGATTTGGTCGCAGGGCCTGTGGTGCATCTCTGCGTAGTCCTATCGGGGTATGCTCTACTCGCTTCCCGTCATTCCCACCGGTACAACGAGATATTATGTGAGGAGGTAGAAGGGGGTTGGGGTCGAGGGAAAGGCTTACTTCCGCTCGGGGGTCAGTCGTTTGCCTCACAGACCCCGTCACCTTTACTACAGCGCCCTATCGCAATACTCGCTGGAGCGCGTCAATAGCCGTGCCAAGCGCCACATTAATTAGGCGCCACGACGAGACGAATGGACCCAAAGTTGCTGCCAGAAAAACCGTTCAGCGCACTACGGGCATTTAATGCTGGCGTCCACAGAGTTTCATACAATAATTACTACAGAGAACTCTGGCGCTAGCGTCTACGGGAGCTGCAATAGAGGCGGTTCAGCCAGCATGGAAATGAATGATAGTACACGGATAAGCCTAAACTTTGTCCTTCAGGCTTCAAGCGACTTCGTGGCTTTGTAGACGCATCATTTTGAAACAATGCACTGTGTAATGAATTATAAATTTATTAAAATTATCCGACGGCAGGATTCAAACACAGGATCTTTAGCACTGAAGCCCGCTATTGAAACAATTACGCCACAAACGCATGCATCGACAAACGCCATAGAACGCCTTTATAAGTTTCTCGTAGGCAAGCTAGAGCGTTGACACGCTTGGAGCGCTTCGATTTAGCCACATCGACAGGCTGAAACGCTGCACAATTAGCAGAGATTGTGCGTGTTCTCAAATTCTTGCGCACTTAGAAAAGTAGGCTCTGAAATTTAGGAAAACGAAGGCAAATAAAGCGTAACAAACAAGGCCACAAGACCGTCTGAAGCCAAGAGCACGAAGATCAGACAAATCCATGCAACGCCCATCATTCCCATGGTAGCTGAGCGATCCCAGCGTCAGATTTCCCCCTAGTAATTATTGTAGAAAACTACACTGGCGTCAGGCAGACAGATGCGTAGCTTTATAAAACTGCTCACGCTCAAAAACTGCAAGACGACGCGCCGTCAGCTTCTGCATGACGATGGTGGCGACGAGGATGACTTCGACTGCTTTTGTTGTGAAGAGCAAGAAGAAAAACACGATTAATATGATGGTGATGATCACTATGACGAGGGCAATTCTCTTTTGGGTACAAAAGGTTACCTGATACGCCGACCAGTATGCTCACGTCCTTCTGCTTATGGTACCAACGTGCCTTGAATGACATATTCTAAACCGTCTGTAAGCTGTGCAGGATAATGTCAACTAGCCGGCAGCCTTTACTTGTAATACACGACGCACCTTCGCTGTCACTGGCTACTACTATTTAAGACTTATACTAGCGACACTACTCTCATTGATACACAGGCCTTGGTGAACATACAACACCCGGTATAGACTTGCCCGGCCAGCAAACACCATTACTGTACTCCACAACAATTTAAGACTTCGGTACAGGCCCCGCGGCGATAACCACGTCGTACCTGTTATTTGTGGCACCGCACTCCAGAAATAGATTTCCAGAGAGAAGACGACGCTGAAAGAAGCTCGTTTCAACCATGACGTCACGGAGTCGGACGAACGGCTGACACATCTGTACAAATTCTCTCCAAGTTGGACAGCGCTACATTTGCCATTACACAAACTTTCAAGTCGCGGTCAGCACTCAAGATGAAAACGGCCTGCAAGGACGACCATACCGTTCTTCGTTTGGCGCAACCCCTATCTTACAACCGGAAGGTCAGTCTGGGCTCCCTTGTCTGAGATTAGAGGCACGGTACATCTCCCCATTCATTTAGAAGCCCAGAGTCAACACCCTTCGTAAATAAAGGCGCACTTACCATTTCTACTGATGTTATCACTTGCCATCATAACTTACGTGCATGAGTAGCGACAAATCACTCAGAATCACACCAACCAATTGTTATTTTAGCTTGGAGACAGATGAACAATTGTCATAAAAGGTAAAAAAAATGGAACAAGTAAATTGTCACCTGCCACCAGAAATGACACTCACCTGTCTACTTTTCAGGGGGAGGAGGATAGAAACGAAGTTATGTAAGGTAAGAAGTGAAAGAAAATATAAAGGATAAGATGAGAGGCAACAATCAAAGTATAAAACAGCTTACGGAAAAGCGTGACCTGAATACACTTCAAATGTCACCGCCCAAGGCAAACACGTTCAACGCAGCAAACCAAGACAAACTAAGGAGACGAACATTTCGCACGACATTGAGAAAGCAGACGACGTTTTAGTGCTACCACAAATCAAGGTGAAGTTTAGCACGACGGCCACCGAGAGAAAAAAGATGATACGCAAAGACACGAAAACCAGCGAGTCGCGCGACATCAGCGCTGGTCAGACGTCTACACTGCCCCCTAGGGGTCAGTTCTGTCACTGATTCGAACGACCGATGAAATCCAGTCATGACCGGCCGAACGAAGTCTGTCTACAGACATTCGCACGTTCGTTTACAAACGAATATCATTGTCGATGGCGCAATGATTGCGACCCCATGGCGGCAGTGTAGTCGTAGGAGGTGTGCATACACGCGATTTGCGTCACCCTTGCTTATTAGCTGCTAAAATATGGTAGTTATGGCTAGTAACGAGGGTCACTATCCCAAAATTTTTGGCCAAAGCACCACAACGCTAAACATACTTGAATATATACTATAGAAAATTTCAAAAAGAAAGAAAGAAAGAAGGAAAGAAACTAGCAAATGCGTGTCATGTCAGATTTTCTCATTCAGACCTTCCCCGGTACGACAAAAAAAGGCACGCGTTGGTTGTCCACGTAGTACTACCGCACATTCGGGCATGCATGGATTAATTATCTGCGTACGCGTATGCGTATGTATGTATGTATGTATGTATGTATGTATGTATGTATGTATGTATGTGTGTGTGTGTGTATGTATGTATGTATGTATGTGTATGTATGTATGTATGTATGTATGTATGTATGTATGTATGTATGTATGTATGTATGTATGTATGTATGTATGTATGTATGTATGTATGTATGTATGTATGTATGTATGTATGTATGTGCTATGGCGATGAAAAGAAACGCGAACAGCGGAGCGCATGGCCGAAGCATGACTGGAGGTATAGTGCTCGCCGTCCGGTCATCACCATTGACAGGCACGCACGTCCGGTCGGATTCCTCGGTGCGATGATGCAACCTCTACACTGCGATATATTTTTGTTCTGCTTCTCTTTTATTTGAAAACGAGAACAGATGACTGCGCAGTAATGATGACAGCGCGAACTGTACTGTACAGTTTGCACTGTCATCATAGCGACCAAAGCATAGTGCGTCGCCTTACTGGAGTACAAATATGCACGAATATGCACGAGTAATACGTCACTTAAATTCGCGACCACAAGTGTTAGATGGGGTATATGAAGAAATTATTTCGCATAAAACGTTGTATATCAACGTTTGTATAACACTATAGTTGAGTCTCACGTCATAAACAAAGTCACCACATCAAACCTGTATTGGCAAGGACTAATTTATATAAATATTCATTCTACCCGCGTACAGTTACAGAGTGGAATTCATTACCATCAACTTCCCCTTTACTACGTAATACTTTGTGATTTGTTAGCATGCATGTCTTCTTTTTTGTCGTTTGCACCCTCTTCTGCTTGGACCATTGTCCACAGTATTGTACCAAATAAAAAAAAATAACAACAGTCCTTCAAGGCGCGCGGACTGATACTTCTACAGCCGCACTACTTGCGTAGCTTCGTGCAGCGTTGCCTGCTTTGCATGAAATGCAGGGCGCCACTCTCTGCATCCTCAAACTCCGCCACATTGCCGAATATGGTAACGACGGCGCTTAGAGCCAATCAGAGACGCCGCAGCAGCAGCCTTCCGGGGCCTCTCTGATTGGTTCGGTTCCATACCACCCGGTGTACAGAACACTGGCGAACAAGGTAGAGCGCGACGCTAAACATTGCTACCGCTGTCCTTCGTCATTCGAACGAGACTGACATTTTGTGCATGTGCGTGTGCATAGTTCATAGCTTTCTCCGAGACAACATGGAGTCGCAATCAGCTCTGTAACTAACGCAACGGCGCGGCGCAAAATCCGCGGGTAGGCGCCTCGCTCCGATATTCAAATCGGAGCCCAGCCTGGCCACGCGCTGTACCTCGTTGTTCGTGCTTAGGCGCGTCTCCCCATCGGCGCGGTCGACCACACGATTTCCCAGTGGGCACACGTTGGCTGCAGCTCCGTTCCTGTCGAAGCCACTGCGATCTGTACGAAGCAGGAATCCCCCCGCTATGCTGCGACAGTGGCTTATTGCGAGCGCAGAACGATACCCGCGTAATGGAAAATGCAAATGAGACGACTTCTGCCTTGCCTGTGTCTTTCAATAAATTACCGACTGTTTGCTTGATTGCTTTCTTCTTTCCTTCCCTTCCTTCCTTCCTTCCTTCCTTCCTCCTTCCTTGCTTCCTTCCTTCCTACTTTCCTTGTTTGTTTCTTCATCTTTTCGTTCATTCGTTCTTTCGTTCGTTTACCTGCTTTCTCGCGTGTTTGATTGCTTAATTCGTCAAGCCGAAGCTTTCACTCTGAAACTCGTTGCTAAATATCATGGAAACGACGAGATCGTTTTGCTCGGCGTCCTCTATATAACAAATTTGATGAGGCTTGTTGCAGTTAAAAGAGACGATTCAAACTGACAGGCTGTGGATAGAAAACGTTTTTCGAATTAGGCCACTAATTTAAAAAAACATGTTTTTAAATTGACGACAATCGACGTAGTTTCTAAATTTGAAACACACGAGCTTTTTTGTCTCTGTAACTAAACAATCAGAAATGGTGTCAGAAACGCATTAGGTCACATGGAAATTTTCGGTTGAGGAAAAAAACAGGCACGTACCCTTTACTCTCTCTCTCTCTCTCTATCTATCTATCTATCTATCTATCTATCTATCTATCTATCTATCTATCCAACTATCTATCTATCTATCTATCTATCTATCTATCTTTTTCACTCTCTCCATCTCTCTCTCTCCCTCATTGCCCTCCTGGTTTGACGAGCATGTGAACTATAGGCCTAAAGATGACGCGGCGTTGTGTCGGACGTGGCGTGCCGTGGTCCTCTCGTTTCTCGAAGGCGAAACGGCGATCGCGGAGCGGCGGCTGCGACGACCAGCGCCGCGTGTGTTCTTAGTTCGTTCGTGTGGCTCGAGCTGCATGACGCAAATGCGCAGCGCTGATGGCCATGGCGCACGCGGACGCGCGGGGATGAAGGGGGTGACGCCGCAGCGAGATGCAAACGACCAGAGTTCAGCGATTCCTCCTGCCCCGAACTGGTTATCTGAGACAGCGGCAAGTTCTCGCCGCGTACTCGTCTCGACATCTGAGGCGGCCTGCCCGAACATTCAATAACGAAAATGATAAAGAATTTAGGAACGCGTTCTTGAATGTTTCATCGACAACGCCTTCTCCACACAGGAACGCGTTCTTAAATTCGTTATTATTTTCGTTATTAAACGTTCGTGCAAGCCGCCCCTAGTCGATCGGCCAGTCGTTCGGAGCTTCGTTTCCCTTTGACTAAGGCTCACACCGACTACATGGAGTATTTTTCAAGACAACCTTCCGCTTTGCAATACAAGTATAGAATCATAGTTCAGTAACCCGCAATATATATTTGTTTCCCCGGTATGTTATACGTTTTCAATTATTGATGAACATCTGTGGGTTAAGCGTTATAAAATGGTTCTCTCAAGCGTTTTTCTTTATACTTACATAGTGCCACACTCCATTCGCCATAACACGTCGTGGTGTCGTAATGGCTTCGGCGTTGCGCTGCTGAGCCAGAGGTCGGGGGATCGAATCCCGGCGGCGGCATTTTGACGGTGGCGAAATACAAGAACGCCCCGTGTACCGAGCGTATAAGGTGCACGTTAAAGAACCCCAGGTGTTCAAAATGAATATATACCATCCATTCTCGCATAATCACACCCTGGTTTTAGCACGTAAAAGGACAGAATTTAATGCTTAATTTGCAGTTCGGAAAGCAGCAACTTGCTGCTTTCCTGCAAGGACCTGCCAAATTATATGCTCATTCGTCTGCCCGTGAGAAGCTTAACATACTATAACATGTAAATACGGTACTACTGAATTATATTAATGGAGTAAGATAAAATACGAGACCAAAGAGCGCTGAACAACAACAGCAAACGCAATAACAAGCAGCACCAGTGTACGAAAATATGGGATCTTGAAGAAAAGTGCTGCGGTCAGAAAAGCCAGTTTATATGGTGACGAAACCTAACACTACTTATGTCACTTCGCTGTGATAAAATAATACGCGGCCATTCGAGAAGTGCTTCCAGACTTATAAATACGAACGCCGAAAACGAAGCAAAGCGTACAAAGCATGCCTGCGAGCGCTTGGAGATGTGTACAGAGCAGGCCGGCGCATTCGTTTACTGCAGGCGGAGCGTGTGCGTATACTCTGCGGCGCTCGGACGTACACCCAAAACGGATGGCGATCGCACTCCTTCTCTCTCTCTCTCTCTGTCTCTCTCTCTCTCTCTCTTCTTTTCTTTTTGGTAGCCTGGTAAACTGGGCAGTTCGGTTTGCTGGCCGTTTGCTGATACGCCTTTGTGGCACGGACACAGCACGGCACGGCCGCGCTTGTTCTGCCGAGATAAAGTGGGCGTGAAAAAACACACGCCCGTATACTCCGACTTCCGTATTTTTCTGCTAACAGCCGCCGAATAGGAGTTTCGCACTGAACACGCTAGAGGCGAATCCGGCGCTAGTGCATCCGAGTGACGCCACTATGGCCGTTCACGTGACGTTAAAACGTGGAAGAAGGAAGAGAAGAAAAAAATTATGAGGAAGCGTCGCGCAACGCGGTTGAAGCCAAACCTGTCGGCCCAACACGTTTCCAGGCAGTTTCCCTCGGCGCATTCTACACGAACGCGCACTAGCCGTGTGTAAGAGTGCACTCTAAAACCAGTAGCACCCTTTGTGATGTATATTTGCCACACAACAATAATCGTCATCTGTCTTACCCACATTACCTTTCTTTAACGCTGCGAGCCCGCTACTTCCAAGTCACGAATGGCATGCGCGTTATCAGCATGACAGAGCATTCGCGACAGGAAAGTAACGAGCGCAGCATTTTCAAGGAAGGAAACTGAAGCAAGACAGATGATTATTATCATTGTGTGGCAAATATACAATCCAAAAGGTGCAACTGTTTTTAGAGTGCATTCATAAACAAAATTACACCCTTTGGGTCGTATCTTGCCACACAAAAACAATCGCAATCTATCTTGTCTGCATTTCCGTTCTTTAACGCTGCGAGCCCGTTACTTCCCAGTCACGAACGGCTTGCGCTTTATCATTGTGACACAGCATTCTCGACAGGAAAATAGCGAGCCGGGGAAACAGCGACGGCGCATTTGGGACTGTAATTTTGCGCACTCATCTTGTTCTACATGTAGATAGGCGCGCCCGGAACGTTTGTTCCCTTCAGCAACAGAAACAAACCTTGCGCAGGCTATGTCCATCTAATGCCCTTTGGCAGATCTGCACAGCCAGCATATGCAGTTGTCAATTACGTAAATAATTTTAAAACGAAACGCTTTACTAACCGCGTCGAGCCGAGTTTCGCCGTCGCCGTCAATTTGACCTTCATTTGACCGCAGCTGCGCCGTAGCCATGGCAACGCATCACGCCGGCTTGGCGCATGCGCTCTCCGCAGCTGGGTTGCCTCCTTACCACGTGACTCGCCGCGCGCCTGGCTAAGAGGAGCGCCGCGCTCGCCTAGACCCTGCGAGCTTGGCCATAGATGAGAGCGAGCCCGGGCCATCTTCTGTGGGCGTTGCGCGGGAGCAGGGGAGGCTTTGAGCCGTCGTCGCCAAGCGGCGTCTGACCACCCCGCAGATATCGCCCGGCGAACTGCCTCACTGGAGAGGGTCCGGAATGCAACAGGCGTCACACAGTCGAGATCAATGTAGCGACCGCGTTCACGCCCTGTCCGTTTGTGCTTTGACGCTGCGCATGTTCGCGATGTCTATTTGCATGTCTAGCACTTGCGCTTTCCCTGTGGCACAACAGGCGTCGCACCGTCGAACGATGGGTGTCTACCCAAGCCTAATCACAGTCATCTCTATTCACCGACCTAGGCACAGCTGTCATACCTGGCTTAATGATGATTGTATACCTAAGTATAGTAACTACAGCTAAATCAAAGGTTAACCAAGTGAAACCGAGACTTAACCAGGCTAAACCAAGCTTTCGCGCTGCCTATCCAGGGTTAGCTGAGCTAAGCCGCAGTCAATTTTCGCTTTTGTGTCAGTGCGTAGACAATAAAACGGGAGATCTCAACGGTACCACGCCAGTGACCTGCTCTTCAAGAAGACATGCCCTTCACGAATGATCAGAAGGCTAAAATGATCCCGGATCTGAGGGCGGCGCACAGCTAATAAAGGAAGCCAGCCAAGCTATTCCGGATGTGGCATTGTGGAGGACGCCCTGGTCCGTCAACAATGCTTAGAATGTACGAAGTCCTTTGCGAGACGGGTAGCTTCACAAGAAAGCGACACAGGAGTGTGACGATAGTTCAAGAAGCGGAAACGGATGTTTTGGCATTCTTTGCCGCTAACCCTCGCGGTATAGTGTGCGCGACGCCAGTGCGGAGGCCGGAACCTCAAGGTCATCACTGTGGAGGACCTAAAAAAAAAAAAGGTCCCATGCACCCGTACCATGTACATCTTCATCAAAAACTTGAAGACCGAGATTTTGAAAACAGACTTGACTTTGCCAAGTGGATTTTCACGAAATGTGAAGAAGAACGGGATTTCCTCACTCACGTGCTTTGGACGGATGAGGCTACTTTCTTCAGGAACGCCACAAGTTAATCTTCACAACGCGCACTACTGGAGTGACAGCAATCCCCAAATGGCTGGCACAAACGACACCGATACTATAGTGGTCGTTTCATGTGCGGTGCGGTATTTGCGATGGCAACATCACCGGACCCATCGTTTTTAACAACACACTAACGACGCAACCTTACGTCAAGAACATCCTCGAGGGCTCCGTGAACTACGTCTGTTGCTACGTTCCACTTGCGCACCTTCGGAACATTTGGTTCCAACACGGTGGTGCTCCTGCGCGTAGTAGTCAGTCTCGAGCGTGGCTTGGCAAGCTTTTTCCTGGACAGTGGGTTGGCCGGCACGGACCTGTACCCTGGCCTGCAAGGTCGCCGGACATGACACCGCTGGTCTTCTTGTGGGGCTACGTGAAAGATCTCGCGTATAGCAGCGAAACTACCCCAACGGACACCCTAAAGGCAAAAATAAGCAGAGTCTGCCGCGAAATTGCAACGTCGTTGGTCAAAGCTGCAACAGCCCAAGCGTTGGAAAGAAGCAAGTACTGTGCTCCTTCAGACGGTGACCTGTTTGAGCGCGTACTATAAGTGGAAGCGGAAAATAACTGCTCGAAACTGGTGCAAAACGTGACTGTCTAACGCAACTTCACGATGTCACCCTATCACATAAAGAAAGCTTGCGACAAAGACAGAAATAGACAAAAAGCTGCTTTGTTTTGCCTCTTTTCCAGAGTTCAAGAGGCAGAAAGGCTAAATGGCAAAAACCAGTTGCACCTTTGGATGTTTCTTTGTGGGCCGCTGAGACGCCTTACGTGCTTTTGATTTATTTTCTATCGAAATAAGCTTTTCAGTACCGCTTTTCTGTTCTTCCGAGAGCTGCCTTTATTTTCCTATTTTCGTGCTCTTTTGCGCACTGTTCTCTTTTTTAGCAATAACAGATTTTTTTTTCAGCTTTGTTTCATGATACGCAAAGGTTAAAGCTATCCCGAGAGCCTCATCATCGAGCGCAACATTCTTGCGTCCACAGATGGGCTGACGCTTATCGCACCACGCTAGTTAGGTCGCGAAACCTCTCGAGCCATCCTACATGACTAAGCCTTTTACGACGCGGCGATAAGCGAACGCAGCCGTATATCTTTCAAAGGTTGCTTGGAGACGTTTGAGTTAGCGGCGCGCGAGCGCCCATCTGTTTCGTATTTCGCATATTTCGGGGGCTTTTGTTTTTTTTTCGAAGAAAAAAAAACAACCAGGCACACTTCAGGAGGAAATAAATGCTCGATTCTGAGGTTATTTAAGGTGCCCTACAAATTTGTAATTGCATGTTTGCGATTTAAGCAATATTTAAAAAAGTTCGCTAATTAAAAGCAATCAATAAATGAATAGTTCGTGATGAAAAAAATACTGGCTGTAAGTACACACGACTGCCGCTACTATGCAGTCGGTGCGACTTTTCTAGAGCTCATGGTATTTTTCTTTCTTTTTGAAATCTTGGTCCAAGTTAAATGGGACACCAGGTATATATATATATTGAAGCCAACGAAAGCAAAGGGAACATCATTTGTTGGTAATTGAAATGTATGAAGGACAAAGTAAAGTGAAATAAAACTTATTGGTGCCATCTGTAGCTACTAAGGCAAAAAAACAGGACGTCCACCGTGGCGCCAGAGATGGCTCCACAGAGTGCAATCGACGTGGTTTGAGTGGCGTTGCCGCAGACGACATCCGACTAAACTGGCAAGTAACGCCCGCGAACGCAGATTTTAAACTAGAATTCATGCAAAAATGCTGCCTCTGGGCAAACTTTGGGCGGAGATCAGCCAGCGGTTTAGCAGGAAAGATTATGTATATACGCCTGGCGTCTTCTCTCTTTTTTTTTTTTTTAATCCAGCACTCAGTATCTTATCCTGCGTGCCCCAGCGCATCTGCATACAGACAGCTTTCTGCAGCCACCCTGTACCTTGAGTTGTTTAGACGCATAAACGGAGACCTTTGAACCTCATAAGCGGTTGGAAGTGGAAGCGAACGTGAAGCGAGCAAGACGTTCCTCTTGCGCGAACAGCTCACTTTTACGGATACCTAGAAATAAAAGGCTCAGGCAATGTCTGCGTCATGGCCCCTCGATTGGACGATATTGGAAACCCCCGAGCGCGCTTCTCCACACAGCTCCTTCTGGCCTAACCAAGATTGCGGACCTCGGGCTAGAATCGCAATTAAGGGTTGAACACGTGGACTGATTGCGTCATCCCTGTCGCCCCTCTATTGTTCCCAGCAACGCCCAAACATTCAAAAAACGGGCGCCTCAGCAAACAGTGATATCAGCGGGAACGGAATATCCCGTTCGGGGCAAGTTTGGTGGACTCGGGGAAATTTTGCATGTCAGCTGAGGCATGGAGCGTAGGTGGCCTATCTCGCGGCTTCTGCAAGACTGCTTGGTGCGCACGATTGCTCGCAGGTGGCGATGACGATCGGTGCCCCTTTATATAGTTCTCCCGATAGAAGCCTATACAGAGTGCAGGCGCTCTGTAGGTTTAATTACCGTTATGTAAGGGAGCTTTCTTTTTTTCACTTTGATGAAATTTGTCGATAGTCTGCAGCTACACAATTGTTACGTGTCCTTTCTTTATTATTTCTTGCGTGATGTCACTTTCTTTCATTCGCGCAATAATTCTCTATTATAATCCTGAGCTAACTCGGATATCAGTATGTTATACACGAGTAAATAATTATCTCGGTTTCCTGAATAAAGCTAGTCGGAAGTCAGCGCCTGTGTGTCGTCCTAGCTGCAGCCCTCTTCGTTCTGCGTCTCCTCACCGTCTTCACCGCCTCGCATTTTTCTACCCCCTCCTTCCTGAACAGCGAACAGGCGTTGCACCGCATTCGCTGGCGCCTGCCAGCCTGTTCCTCCTTTTCCCTTATCGCCCATCTATGTACGCGCGCGTTTTCAAACCAGGTGATAACGATTTCGGTGAACTGTGTCACGCCAAAAAAAAAAAAAAAGATGTCCGAGTGTGTATACCCTCGCGAACAAGGTTTCTAGACGACCCAGCCCCGTTTTGTATTTCACAAACTGTCATCGTTTCCCCGATGCCATCGTCGGCGACGATAATATATCCACGGCAACGTAACGTGCTCGACGTTAGCGTTATAGTCTCAGTGGGCTTCAGCTGGACTCGGCATGGCTCGTTACCTTCACCTTCATCGCTTACCCACGTTGCGCCCTTCACCTTCATCGACGTGCGCGTTGGCCAATGAGCCTCGTATCGCGCGATCGGCCCACTGCACACTACCCTGCGGAAGTGACGAGTCACGCGTCATTAAATCCTTCGCGTGCCGGTTACGGTATGTGTGGTTGCATGCCGGAGAATCGCCGCTGTTCGGTGCAGCAGAGCGTGCCTTTACGTGCGCCTTAGCAGCCGTTAGCCATCGATCACCTCAGGTGCGTTGGAGGGTGAGTTTATAAGCGTTCTTGTTATCAGACACACGTGTCCGTGTGTAGGCGCACGTGAGGCGTGACAATCGCCGAAGCGGTAATAGCGACAGGAGTTCCTGATCTGTGAACTCTCCCTGCTTAATTCACTGATAGACAGCGAGCAAAAAACGTAATCCATAAAGTGGAGTCACCGCTCCTTTAGATAACCTAACCTAACGTCCTTAATTAGTCAGCCGCGAGGTAGTGGGCTGTGCGCTTGGCGATATTGCTCTTTCGTGTTTCCCTTGTAGTAATCGCTTAGACTTTTCGGTGAGCTTCGGTAAGCTTTTAAGCTGCCGTCGTGAGCGTTTAGGAGATGGCGCTTGTTAAGCTACTGTAAATGCAGCTTTTATTTCTATCCATGCCACCTGTTTAGAGCTGTATGCACAAATGTTGTTCCTCGATTTATCCTTATTTAATACTTTTTATCTTGTAGTTTGACACGGTTTCCCGACTAGTCATTTCCCTGTGAATGAATCCCAAGTTGCCCGACTCGTACACAGATGTTGGTAAATTATTATTATTATTTTCTTTTTGGCGGGGGGTGGGGGCGGGGAATCGCTGCCTTTCCGAATGGAATGCGACACCCAAATCGAAGATTGAAATGAAAGCTACGGAACAGTTTGAAGGCGTTGTTCAATTCAACTCACCGTTCTCGCACAGCTCGTGAGAGTCGTCCTCGCACAGCCGCTGTCCCACCTTGTGTCTCCGGCGCCAGAAGATCCAGAAGGAACGCATACGCTCCGCGAGCGCTAACAGCTTCGTCGCGGCACCGGGCCTCAGCCGCTGCTGACGCTGCCCGAGCCGCGAGCCACAAGCTTTCCGGTCGACAACGACAGACTCCTCACCTTTATGTATATATTTTGTCTTTTCTGGAAGCCTAAGACGTGGCACGCAGCGCTGAGCCTACCGGCAGACGTCCGGCCGACACTTCACAGGAGGGAGCACGACGCCGTCGCGTTAACGGCTGGGCGAGAAAAAAAACTGTGGTTCAGAAGGATCGCAAAGTTTCCAAATCGGCGAATGACTCAGCGCATCTACCGACGAGAACGCCGGGACGCCGCTGTCGACACGGGTGACGATGACGACGCAAAACGATAACGTGTGCCGCCGCTGCTGCTACCAGCGGCAGCCCGTGCCCCGTCGACTGGCAGGTGCGACGACTAGGAGAGGAGGAGGGAAGCGGCCGCGACGGCGGCAGCGGCGAGGGGGCCGTTCGAGCCCGGTTTGACACATCGTACGAACGCCGCCGGGACGAAGAGGCGGCGCCGGCAGGACGCACTCGTTATCGCGTCCACCGCAAACGCGCGCGCGCGTGGGCGTGCACCGGCGCTCGTTTCAAACAAGGGCGCGAGCGAGCGAGCGAACCGACAAACGAAACGAAAAGAACAGGCCGGCCGAAAACGGCCTTCGACGACACCGAGTGCTCCGCTTCGTTTCGCGTTCCAACAGTCGCGTGCGCTCAGAGTTCTCGCACCCCAAACTGCGCCCCATCCATCCGCACCCGCTCCCTGCCCACGCCCTCCACGTCGCGCCCTTCTCCCATTCTTCCCCAATTCGCCCGCTCCCCATCCTCCGATGCCACTACCAAACGGTGTCTCTGCTCTCCCCTCGATTCCCGTCGAAACGTCCCCGTTCTTGCCCTCGTTATCCCGGCCCGAAGCTGGCCAGCACGCTCCGGATCATCCTCTATCGAAATCTTCTATCCCCACGTACGTGTCCTTTCTCCCCTCCTGCTCGCCTGTCTCAAACATACAGCTCCCCTTTTGTCCTTCATGGAAACGCTTTCTGTTTTGTGTGTGCCCTTTCGTTTCTCCCTGCTCTATTCTACGTGCTCTAGAAGGCGGGGAGTGGAAGGGGAAAAGCCCGAGCGTCGCCTTAGCAAATCTGATTTCCCTTTTTTTCCCTCGCTACTTCCGAAGCCTAGGGATGTCGACAGCGCGAGTGCCCCGGGAGAACGCCGACACTCGGGCATTTCACTCTCCCTAAGCGCGCGACGCGTGCATCCCTTTCTCTCCCTTCTTCTTTCTCTCCGACTTCCCTGACTCTCCAACGCGCGTCGCGGTGTATCCCCTCCTCCCAACAAGATGGCGCCACGGCGCAAATTAGGTTTTCCAGTTCCTTTTCCGCTTCGGCGCACCAGAGGGCGCTGCCCAGCGCGGCTTCGTAGGGTAGCGCTGGCTTCCTGCCCCCACTCTCTCGATCGAGGTCGTCTGTCCGAAGCGCAAGGGGGAAGATTTCTTTATTCTTGTACCGTATACTGATCCAGCACTCCTATTAGTATATGTTTTCTTCCCTTCCAGCTTTCTCCCGATTCATTTCGCACCCACCGCCACTGTGGACTGTTGCCCCACTAAGCTTGCTTTGCCAGGCTTGCCAGCCTGCGTCTCGCGACGCTCTCTCGAGGCGCTTTCCGGCACCCCCAGGAGTGTCGCCACTTCCGAAACCCGCCACTAGCTGGCGCCACGCCGCCGTGCACTCCGAAATGGGATGCAATGTGCTTCCCTATAGGGAAAATGCTGCGGAAGGGAGGGGATGGAAGGGAGCTGTGTAGCGGTATGAGGGGTAAACCATATTGTTAGTGCTCGTTTCGTTCGGGGCTCTCGTGGAAGTACTGCACGTTAATTGGGTATCCGTACCCATAGTGTTCAATTTATCTTTCCGACGCAAGCGTTACCGACACATTTGTTTTTAGGGCTTGCATTCACTATAGATCAGAAGGCGATTTTTATGCTTGTCTTTTTAGGAGTCACTTGGTGGGGAGGTTGGGTTGGAGTCGTGGATTGCGGTGAAGAAAAATACACTCTCCCCCAAATCAAGTGCAAATAAGACTTCTAGCAAACTGTCGGCGAACAGATAGAGAATGGTCAGGCCACTGGCAATCACAGACGACGACAGATCCAAACAACTGTACTGGCATGAGAGACGTGGAGTTAAAAATCGGAAAGGAAAATACATGTCTTCTTATTTATTTTAGGCACTTCCCCAGTAATCCTATCTAGTGTTTAGGTCTTAAACCATCCTCAAACTAAAATTAATTCCTTCTCTTTGTGAACACTCTTGGGGAACGCTCATATCGATACCAACATAGGGCATGTTGTCCCGCCATGAGATGTACGTTTATAATGTAAAGGGCATTTGCCGTTCCCCAATTATCTTCCCTTATTTCCCTCTTTCTGCCCTTCAACGTTATCAGGCCCCGAGCTTTTCATACGTCTCCGTTCCCTCATATCATCCAATGTCCCCTTTACCCTTTTTTTTTCTTGGTTTAGGAGTTCCCCTGAGGTACTTCCTCTAACTTCGAAATGCATTTAGATCCCTCTTTACACAAACGACAAAAATAAAAGAAGAGGTCACCACCGTATAGTGGGGACGGCTGCTCGATCTTTGAGCATAATCAGGCACACAACGAAAACACAAGTTAAAAATTAATGAAATATGAAGGTAATAAACAAATGCAAATTTAAGAAACACATCCCCAACACAACGCATACTCTATATGGTTAGTGAGCTGTCAGTCAGGTCAGATTGGGACACAAGTTGATTCACCGAGACGTTTTTTGCATGTACATACTTACGAAGAAGTGTTGACTTAAGAAACAGCTTTACCTATATATAAATATATAAAATGGACTAGTAAAACTGCTCAGCATCTACTGCCTCGAATTTGATTATGCTTGTTGAAGATAAAAGAAAAAAGGCCAAACCTGTCATCTGTACGGAGGAAACCTTTACTTCCGGCGTTATATTTTCTTTTTTTTTTCAGAATTTGCACAAAATCTCAAGCTTTAAGAAAACGTAAACGTGAAGTTTATAACCATATGGCAGAAATAGAAAACGTCATCACAATTTTATGAACTGAAGATACTGAGATACCTAAAATGAACGAAACTGATGTAATATAGACAGCTCGGAAATACAACCAACAATTTGTGAGTAGAATTATAATAAAATACTGGCAGAAATTGTTATGATATCCTGTCACCTGTAAGTTCATATACCAAGTTTGTCCGCTTCAGATGTTCTAATGAATGCAGTGTATAAAACTGTTGACTATATTGTTTTGTCGAATAGTTTATGTATGTGTAAACTTTGTTCTTCAGCATGCTTTCTTTTTACTCTATTAGCCTTCGAAAATTTCCACAGTAATATTAAGGCCCTAAATCAAAATTCTGATTCATTCAGCCGTTACAAAACTCAGCTTTCCCTCTCGAGCTCAACAGATTTTATTCAAATCTGTTGGCTGCCGAATAAAATCATTTGTGCGTTTTACATGCATTTGAATAGGCAGCGTCGCAGTTGTTGCCGAGGAGAAGCTTCCCCTTAAAGCCGTACTGAGTGTCAGCTCTTCAGAAAATCCCCCGTGCCACTTTTATCGAGAGGGGATGTTCTGGAGTGGATTTATGTCGGTGAAACTACGTAAATAAAGACGTGTGTGTGCGTGTGTGTGCGCGTGTGCGTGTGTGCGTGCGTGTGTGTGTGTGTGTGTGTGTGTGTGTGTGTGTGTGTGTGTGTGTGTGTGTGTGTGTGTGTGTGTGTGTGTGTGTGTGTGTGCGTGTGCGCGTGCGTGCGTGCGTGCGTGCGTGTGTGTGTGTGTGTGTGTGTGTGTGTGTGTGTGTGTGTGTGTGTGTGTGTGTGTGTGTGTGTGTGTGTGTGCGTGCGCGTTAGCCAAGGCCTTAGAGAACTCTTCGCCCAACCCAGATGTTATTACACTATTCCTCAGTAAATGAGGCGTATATATGGAGACGCCCTTGAGTCTTGCAAGTGAGACGGGTAACGTAAAGCTGGCAACAGCAAGAAGCATTAGCTTTCAGCAGCTACTCTTCGGCACACAGCTGTCCGAGCGCTCTTCGTACACGCTGTGGCTCACTGGAAAGTGCGAAGGTCACACCATCTCGGAAACATAAACACCGCAAAGTGAAGCCACTGAGCCGTCAACTGAAGTGAATAGCGAGAACGACATTTTTATCTAACGCAAAAAAAACTGTATCCGCAAATGCTAAAGAGACAAAATGTGCCGACTGGCGTGGCCCCTGGGGGATTGAGGAAATCCTGAAAGCACTTTGAGGGTCACTTCCGCCTCACTGCTGCCTTCTTCCGAGTTCCCCTACTCCTTTATTTTCATTTTCTTTAGTTCTGCTTCAATCTCCTTCCCCGAGTAGCAGGCAACTTGGCCATCTATTTTTTTATTAGTAGTACACTTTTTTGTACGCATTGCTGGCAGTATTCTAGATCCCTATTGCGTTGAATTATATCTTTCGAACAACTCAGACAACAAGCTTTCAGCGTAACCATCTCGCTTATAATTCTTTTTTTTTCGCGCGAAATAGAAGTTGGTCGGTTGCTTGATCTGTCCCCATCAGATGCTGTCCGAAACTTGTGAAGTCATGAGGAGCTTTTACGCGTGTTATGGACGAGGACATTTATGCGCGTTTTCTGGGTCACGGAGGCGTTTAGTCCGAGGTAGAACTGGCCTTTGTGGTGTAGCGGTAGCCTAAATTACCGATGTTTGACTGACCGTGCGCCGGGTAATGCGTCCTTTCCTGGGCGACCCGAGCCTCTCTGCTCGTACAACGAGATCTCCAAGCATAATTATCTATCAAGAAGACTCCTGCCTTTGCCGCACTCCTCGCTGTGCAGGGACCAGGTAGTCACTCTCAGATTTCTGCAAACAAGCACTTACCCAAGCCCCGCAGCGCTGCACACAATGTACCCCGCATGGTTCCCAAGCCCGGACTGCCCTCTGTGCGGTGGTTATGCGGACTTCGACCATGTCCTGTGGGGCTGCGCTTGTGCCGGTACCCCTTTCACCCAAAAGGAAATGATGAAGCTCATTAGGGCCCAGGTCTAGACCTCTCAAATTTTGGCAGTCCAGAGGGCTAGCGAGAGGGCCGTCAGGTTTCACCTGATGGCCCCCGAGTGGACCTAGCCAGGTGACGTTGAGTTTACTCGCGTCTATTGTGTACCAAATAAGGTTGTTTCACTCACTCACTCACTCACTCACTCACTCACTCACTCACTCACTCACTCACTCACTCACTCACTCACTCACTCACTCACGCACTCACTCACGCACTCACTCGCTCACTTACTCACTCACTCACCGATCAAGCTTAGCTAAGCACTCCGCTCTGATATCCTATATGTGCAAACTCCAGCATCTCATTAAAACTTGTTTCTCTCCCTATAAAAAAAAAAGCAAACCGTAAGGATTGGGTTTGGTCCTCGTCCATCACCTAACACTAGTGAATTATTTCTCATTATAAAAATTTTGTCTGCAGCCGGAACCTTTTTTAAAAAGAAATTTATGCAGCTGCAGCGCACTTGTTGGATAGTGCAGCGGTCATTTATATGTTATACTATACACAAGTAAACGCGGCTCGTAAATTTTATTTTCGTTCCATGCAAGGCGTAGTCTCGTACAACGTTTGTTTACGTGCCCCGCAGGCCGCAACGTTAGCCTCATTAGTAAAACTTTGTACGCAAAATGTTTCGCCTACGCTATGCACAGTTCACAAGCTATGGCGAAAATGGAAACAGGCGTTCATTCGGGTGCACCTTTAAGGACGTCCGAGCTGCGGTATCACGAAGACGACAGCGGATGCTTGCTAGAGAGAAGAATAGTGATGAGGAGATGTATGCACAGAGAAGTAAGAAACACATCTTGGTACTCTTTTTTATTAAGGATTCTATACCCACCGTTTCACCGTGGGGCATACCCATATTAGACGATTGGTTGTGAGTGGCCATGTCTCTAGTGGTACAACAATGCGGCAGGTCAAGCGCAAGGAAGATAATAAAATAAAAAGAAAGGAGTTAAGTATCAAGCGCTATTTCCATTAAGAGGTGCGCGTGCTTCAGAGATACGTACGAGCCGACATCACGTGTACCAGGTCTGGTGTCGCGATTTATATTTTTGTTACCCAGAATAGACGTGCGCTGATTGGATCTACTTTGTCGCCGACAACGTACTAAAGTTCTGTGCAAAGCGTGCGCGGGGACACGGACCCGACACGTAAATCCGGTTGAAGCAGGCAATGAAAACTTCGATTTAACAATGCGTACAAAGCAACAATATCCCTCTCCCTCAGCATCGCCTTCTTTAAGGAAGAATACCCATTTGCCACTATAATCCGCCCCTACCACTGAAATGAAAAACGCGCACTAGAAGCATCGTTATTCTATTGTTCTACCTCTACGGTACTTCGATTAAGAAAATAGACAAGAAAATTCGTCTGGCTTATTATAAGGATACGTAATAGGAATACAATACCCCAAACAGGTCAACTATCTTCGTGTTTCGGCATCACTGTCCTTTAGAAGGTATTCTATTACGCAATGTAACCATGATTGATTGATTGATTGATTGATTGATTGATTGATTGATTGATTGATTTTCTGAATGACTGACTGGTTGATTAATAAATTGAACATAGTTTATTCTCTTCTTGTTTTGTTTTGTTTTTCCAATATACAAGGAAAGAATATATTTTGCTGGATAAAGACTCGTACAACGTTGCACACTGACAAACACTATTGTTATCCCTCAGCTTCACTGCCCTTGAGCAAGTGATTTGTCATGATAACCAGCCTGTCTTATTAAGAAGGAACACTCGATCAAGAAACAACGTTTCCTCTCTCGATCTTTCTGATATTTTGCTTTTCTTTTCTACTGAAGTGTATTCCGTTGCGAATAGAGCTCTACGAAGCGCACCGGAAAAAATATTGCTCTTACGGGCCATATATGAATAACCCATGCATTCGAGTGCGAGCCCGGACTCAGAGGTACGTAGCCTCTGCGAAATCATTTATCAGGCGAGGTATAGGCTCACCTATCAAGAACAGTGTAGCACGTATATAACTCCAGCTCGAAGAAGCGGTAGACAGTTCGTGTAAATCAAAGCGTCCACAGGAAAACAAGAAACAAAATAATAAACACGGGCGAACCGCCGTGACTAACTCCGAAGTGAAGGAGCTCGCCTGCATCACGCGCGGTGTCATTTATTACGCTACGCCCTGGAAGGCGCTACTACCAAAAAATTAGAGGAAAAAAACAAAGACGTATTAAGAAGCAGCGCGAGAGATTTTCCAGTCTTACGTATAGGCTTAACGAAAGTCACGCTGCGACGGCATGTGGCAGTCTTCGGAATAGGCGACTTGGTGTATGGAGCCATACACTGGGAACATTAGCGGGAAAGCTTTTGTCAAATGGCCGTAGGGGAAGTCATGAGTTTAAAAATTTGAGGCACGAGAACAAAGTTGGAGTTAGGCGCGTGGTGACAGAGTGGCGCAGATGTGATGGATCGGTGGTGGAGTGTCTGAGCTGTAGTAGAGACGCCAAGTGGGCAATGCGGTGAACGTGGCTGTGAACGCTGCTGAATTTTGAAGTTCGCGCAAGAGACTTTATGTACACTCACTCACTCACTCACTCACTCACTCACTCACTCACTCACTCACTCACTCACTCACTCACTCACTCACTCACTCACTCACTCACTCATTCGCCATTTGATATCTGTGTTGGATAGATTGGCATCATGTATGACGCCGGCTACTTCTTTTGAATAAGTCAGGCGATGCATAATATGCATAAGCTGGTTAGAAAAATAAAAAACAAATATTAGGATAAAATGTAAATAAACGTCAGATCGCGCTTACTCGTAGTTCAGAGGCAGTAAAAACATATCCTACATCATTACCGCACACACTATTTACACAGCGAGTCGCTCCCTACAGCTATAGTGTACGCGCTTTGTTAGTGCTCGTCTAGCTTTCTCTCTATCTCCCCCTTCCACTCTCTTTCTCTTTTTATCCCCCTTGACTCTTTCCCCCGTGCAGGGCAGCCAACTCGAACTACCTCTGGTTAACCTCCCTGCCTTTCTCTGTATCTCCAAAAAAAAATTAAATTATGGGGTTTTACGTGCCAAAACCACTTTCTGATTATGAGGCACGCCGTAGTGGAGGACTCCGGAAATTTCAACCACCTGGGGTTCTTTAACGTGCACCTAAATCTAAGTACCCGAGTGTTTTCGCATTTCGGCCCCATCGAAATGCAGTTGCCATGGCCGGGATTCGATCCCGCCACCTCGTGCTCAGCAGCCCAACACCATAGCCACTGAGCAACCACGGCGGGTTCTCTGTATCTCTCTCTTTCACTCTTAATAGATTCTTACAAAAACCAAATAAGATTGATTGATTGATTGATTGATTGATTGATTGATTGATTGATTGATTGATTGATTGATTGATCAATCAATAAATCAATGACTGAGAGTGAGTGAGTGAGTGAGTGAGTGAGTGAGTGAGTGAGTGAGTGAGTGAGTGAGTGAGTGAGTGAGTGAGTGAGTGAGTGAGTGAGCGAGCGAGCGAGCGAACGACCGAAAACCAGACATTTTTTAGTTATTTATGTTTATCTATATATTGTTAAGTTCCAAAACCAAGATGTGGGCTATGTTTGACACCATAGCCCAGAGCTACGGATTAACTTTGAACACCCATAGGCACACTCAAGGCTGGCTGAGACAAATTTAAGCGCGGTATGTGAGAACGGACTGTACGAAACAGACCGACGACAGAGCGCTAACTTCAACTGCTGTTTGCGGTAATCGCACAAGGCAAAACTTATACATGGCGCCTTGCGATCGGAATACGTCCGCTGAAGTTATAGCTCTCGGCCCTGCTTGTTTTTTGTTTTTTTTTCTCGTCCGGCGTCTTTTACTGTGCCCAATGCTGACGCAGCTTTCGAAGACGCACCAAGTAGCCCGCCGAAGCTGTCATTAAGAAAGCCGTCAAGAACTACGCGAACCAGTCTGGGCAAGCCGTCTCCATTCCGACGCCGACGAAATGCGTCGGCGCGTCCGCGGGAGCAGGTTGAGCCGGTATTGCCAGAGGCTCTGTTCTTGCGATGCCGAGATCGCCTCGCCGTCTCCCAGGTCTCGAAGCCGCCTAAGGCCGGGCCCTTTCCAGGGATCGATAAAGCTCCGCGCATCACCGCAAGCTCGCGTCCGCCGCGATCGCGCTCAAAATGCCGCGAGCTTCCGAGTCATCTCAAATCAAAGACATCAAGCGTAAGAAGCAGCTCACCAGGTCAACGAAAGTGCGCGCGCGGAAAAGCGTGGTACGCAAGAACGTGAATTTAGTGTGTGAAAGAAAGAACGCAATAATACCAGATGGATGGATGGATGGATGGATGGATGGATGGATGGATGGATGGATGGAATGGAATGGAATGGAATGGAATAGATAGATAGATAGATAGATAGATAGATGGATAGATAGATAGATAGATAGATAGATAGATAGATAGATAGATAGATAGATAGATAGATAGATAGATAGATAGATAGATAGATAGATAGATAGATAGATAGATAGATAGATAGATAGATAGATAGATAGATAGATAGATAGATAGATAGATAGATAGATAGATAGATAGATAGATAGATAGATAGATAGATAGATAGATAGATAGATAGATGCACGAAAAAGTAAAGAATAAGAAAGAAAGACAAAAGCAAGCAAGGAACCAAGCAAAAGGAAGAGAACTGAAAAAAGGGAGAAAGCCCGAATTAAGGATGAAAAGGAGGTAGGAAGGACTATGAGAAGGCAGAAACAGTTCAAAAAGAAATCACGGAAGGGAGAACTGAAACACGGTGGAAAGAAAGAAAGGAAGAAAGAAAGAAAGAAAGAGCGAGAGAGAGAGAATATTAAGGAAGGGAAGGACGAAGAGTGAAAGAGAGGGGAAAGGAAGGAAGCGACGGAGCGAAGGGAAAACGGGGAAAAGAAGAAGCGGGCAAGAGCGAAGTCGAGCGGCGTGTTTCTCGTGTAGAGTACCACTCGAAGGCAAAGCCGGAGAGGGCGCTATCTGCTGTATAGCAGCAGCAGCAGCAGCAGCCCAGCGGCGGCTACGATGCGACGAAAGCCGGTCGGCAAATAAGAACTGCGGGAACAACAACCGAAGGGGACGGACGCGTATAAGAGACTACGCCCCTGCCCGAGTGTTGCAAGCCACACATCCTGCCGCCGCTTCTCCTCTCGAGCCTCCCTAATAAGAACTGTCCCGCCGCTCCCTCGCTCGTTTCTCTCGAGCCCGCATCCTGTCGCGCCACCCGCGCATCGCAAAGAAAGAGGCGGGGAGCAGCAGAAAGCAGCAAGCAATCTGCCACGATTGGAAAGAGAGGGGGGAGGGGGAAGGAAAGTGTACGCGTGCGCCTAGAGATGCCCTTGCGCGAGTAGTTTCTCTCTCGGTATCCATTCGCTGCGAAAAACCCCATGCAGTCATTCCGAGAGGAATACATTGCGCCGGAAGCTCCTTCTCGTGTATGTGTGTGAGTACGTTTGTTGCGCTGCGGATGAGGCGTACGAGTGCGTGGCGTTCGATCGGTCGCGTCTACACGTCCCCTCTCGTTCGAAAGCAGTACTGACACGCATTGGCGAAGTTGCGTCAACTCTGCACTACACGCCTCTCGAACGTTAATGAGTGACACTTGTCAAGTACAAAGTTTGGGAAACGCCCACAAAACAAATTTTTCGATGATAAAGCTGGCCGCGAACTGTCGAACATGACATCACCGACGTTGTCGTGACGTCGTAATGACACACAGCAGAATTTGATGACATGGTGCCGTAACAAGGCTAACAAGGTGCAGTAACAAGGGATAGCGTTGTTCATAAAGAAAAAGAAGTTCGGCAGCATGTTACACTCCTATAGCATATGAAGGCGCAAGCCTGCTGCTACACTCGGTAACGCGCCCTCTCGCGTCGTCGCGTTGCTGCTTTCGCAGTTGGGCTTCTTCGGCTCGTTTTCGACGCTTGGCTGCGGTTTCCAGCGCGCTCATATGGCGGGGTCAGACTCGCGCCAACGAGGTTTCTCTTCGACTTTCGACTTTACGTTGCATCCTCTCAGCAGGGTATTGAAACGTGTGCTGTTCTGTGTGGGGCACGGGTGATTTCAATGAATGTATGCACTGTTCGCTTCCCTTTGCTGAGTGATTGTAGCCTCAGTTTTACGGGGGTATGATCCATTGCATTTTTCGCTTGCTTACGGAGGTATGAGCCATTGAGAAGGTCACGTGTTTTTGTTTTTTTGTACCACTCGACTAGACTCCGCGTTTCTGTACGTTGTATGCGTGATACCAATGAATGTATGCAGTGTACGCTTCACCGTGCTGGGTGTTTGTAACCTTTGCACTACGAAAGGGATGATTCCATTGCATTTTTGCTTGCTCAGGGGGGGAGGGGTATGAGCCGTAGCTGAGGATGATGGTTTTTGTACCATCGAACCGGACGACGTCAATACATCGGGCGTATGAGCCTCTTAAGGCTTTCGCCATCATAATGAAGGAAAACGCTGCGCGCATTTCTTATAGCCGCTCTCGCGCGTAATGACGCATTGATCGCAAGAACAGAGCGCGCAGGTGTTTCATGACGTCACCCACCTTTGGAACCGAAACCAGAACTGCTTTATAGAAACAGGTATCCTAGTAAAATATTTCTGGCACTCCTGTGCCTTGCCGGTATATTTTCTGTGGATTAGAGGATTTGGACTCACGGGTAATCCCATAAATACCAAACACAGTTTCACGTCAAGAAAAACTAGAACAGCTTGTTCAGCTCCGTTTCCGGCCATGGAGAGCACATTTGTACAAAAATAACAGTGAAATGTAGCTTGAGCTACAACCTAATAAGTACAGTAGTTCAGTAGTAATTGGTTTCCATTACTAAACCCCCAACGGAAACCTATATTCAGCGCATCAGAAATATTACAGTAGGCTATAAGTTAAGTCTCCCGCACCTAAATCATAATATTGAGGCATGAAAGCAAGGTAGCGGGTATTATACGTCGGACATTCCAGGTTAGCGAAAAGAAAAAAAAAATGAAATTCGGAAATGTCATGTCAGTATTCATTTAAAAGCCGCCGGCAGCTTCCGCAGTAGACCCGCCACGCAAGTCTGAAGCTAGGGAAGTTGACGACGCTGCAAGTAATCTAAAACGAAAAGCTTACACAGGCAACGCAGAAAAAGAAAATGAGGGGGAAAACGTAGTCACCATCCCCTATCGTATTTTATTCATTCGGATAAACCCAGCACTGGTTTAGGCTTGTTAGTCGAACTCCCAACGTTGTCAGAGCGGCTTTGCCTCGCGTTGTTGTATGCTAACGTATAATGAAGGCGCTACCAGTATCGAAACGAGAACACGCGTGCCTACAGCTGGCCTGCATTTACATTTTCGGCGCTGTCTCGAATTTGTTCGGAGAATCCGGAATAGGAACTAGACTCTGTAAGAGCGGGAATTTCCCGCAAATGGAGGTCTGACTAGATGCACAGAAATCGGATACGCTTCCACACGAGGCCGGGACAACACGCTGCCGCGTTATTAAACGGATGAAAATTGCGGCGGCTCGACTCTTGTAGATCGTGTTGAATTTGTTGTTCGTTTGTATTCGTAAGAAATTCCCCGGGAGACAGAGAGTAAGGGTTGTTTGCTTCGTGAAGCTTGCGCTGGGACAAAGCGTAATCGAAGCTTCTTGCGGCAAAGCTAGAAGTTACGCCGCAGCGCTCCCATATTGAAAATGCGTGGACTTCCATGGCTGCGGCAGGAAAGAATATTGCTTTTTTGCGAGCGGGCCACATAAGAAACAAGTACAGCAGCAAAAGCTCAACGTATACTTCAGATGGGAATTAAACGAACGAAGCAATGAGAAAAATACGGATTTCCCAAAAATGAATGCTTCTCTCTTTCCTATGCCGTCCAGCCCCGGAACTAACTCCTACCTGTCATGTTAAGTCTCGAGGAACGACTACGAAACTACCGTAGCTTCGGAGAACTTGTGACGAAGTTCTGTACTGCAGCGTGTGCATTGAGAGAAGGAGAGAGTGACCACTGCGCGGAAACACTAGGACGCTGCATTCCCTTTTTCATTACCTCCTGTACAGGGTAGCAATTCGGATGTTCGTCTAACTCACCTCTATAGCTTTCCCCCTCCTTGCTATCTATCTATCTATCTATCTATCTATCTATCTATCTATCTATCTATCTATCTATCTATCTATCTATCTATCTATCTATCTATCTATCTATCTATCTATCTATCTATCTATCTATCTATCTGTCTGTCTGTCTGTCTGTCTGTCTGTCTGTCTGTCTGTCTGTCTGTCTGTCTGTCTGTCTGTCTGTCTGTCTGTCTGTCTGTCTGTCTGTCTGTCTGTCTGTCTATCTATCTATCTTGTTTTGTGTGCGTTTTTTTCTCTTGTTCTTTAATGTGATAGCATTATAGGTGGACCTTACGAACTTTCTAGGTGTCCGTCTGACAAAAGATATGGCTCAATCCCGAACGCTGTGCAATCTAACACACAGCGTCTCAAAGCGCTAGCTATCACGAGGCAAGAATGCGAGCAGATGGCACTTGGCCCGTGCACGTGACGCGCTCGCCAGACAGTTTCCAAGAGCGACTTTGGCTCGAGAGACGCACGGGTGCGATCGCGGCCTGAGGGCTCGAGCATTGAGCTTTCCTTGCTGGAAGTCGGGGGGTTCCATCCGACGATCGCGGTGAATGCACTCATTTATAGCATCATAGGCGGACTTCACCCACGTTGGAGGTACATCTAACACAAAGCGCCAAGTGTGTGTTGAGCGTACGCACTCGGTGTCATGGTGTGCGCGAAATTTCGAGACAGCATCGAGATACTATTAAGAAATGCAAACGTCAATTTGATAAATGACGGAGTGCAAAGGTCGCCCGCGACGCAACCGCGCGCAGCTCTCCGTTTTGTTCTCAAAGGCGCAAAATTTGTTTTGGTGGCTGCCATTCATCATCATCATCAGCCTGGTTACGCCCACTGCAGGGCAAAGGCCTCTCCCATACTTCTCTAACAACCTCGGTCATGTACTAATTGTGGCCATGTCGTCCCTGCAAACTTCTTGATCTCATCCGCCCACCTAACTTTCGCCGCCCCCTGCTACGCTTTCCTTCCCTTGGAATCCAGTCCGTAACCCATAATGACCATCGGTTATCTTCCCTCCTCATTACATGTCCTGCCCATGCCCCATTTCTTTTTCTTGATTTCAACTAAGATGTCATTAACTCGCGTTTGTTCCCTCACCCAATCTGCTCTTTTCTTATCCCTTAACGTTACACCCATCGTTCTTCTTTCCATAGCTCGTTGCGTCGTCCTCAATTTCAGTAGAACCCTTTTCGTAAGCCTCCAGGCTTCTGCCCTGTAGGTGAGTACTGGTAAGACACAGCTATTATACACTTTTCTCTTGAGGGATAATGTCAACCTGCTGTTCATGATCTGAGAATGCCTGCCAAACGCACCCCAGCCCATTCTTATTCTTCTGATTATTTCCGTCTCATGATCCGGATCCGCCGTCACTACCTGTCCTAAGTAGATGTATTCCCTTACCACTTCCAGTGCCTCACTACCTATAGTAAACTGCTGTTCTCTTCCGAGACTGTTAAACATTACTTTAGTTTTCTGCAGATTAATTTTAGGCCCACTCTTCTGCTTTGCCTCTCCAGGTCAGTGAGCATGCATTGCAATTGGTCCCCTGAGTTACTAAGCAAGGCAATATCAGCAGCGAATGGCAAGTTACTAAGGTATTCTCCATTAACTTTTATCCCCAATTCTTCCCAATCCAGGTCTCTGAATATTCAAAGGCTGCCATTAGAGCTGTATATTCAATGTAGATATTTGGACTTGTTGGTGTAAAATTTTGCAGTTTTTTTTTTCCTGTAGCGCAAGTAGCACAAGGGCGTAAAAGAAGAACAGAGACACGTGCACAGGAGCTACGTGGCTCTGTTCTTCTTTTACGTCCTTGTCCCATTTGCACGACAGGAAAGAAACTGCAAAATCTACATTCAAATGCCCCAGCATTCCACTTGATGGGCGTTTCGAACTTTCAGCGCCGAAAGCAATCCAGCAGAAGGTCAGCCGTAAGGGCGTCGAAATCGCACCCCGGCACAGAGCATACTTTCTTTGGAGGCCAACGAAAGCTTTGGGTGTAGAGTGCTGGTCCCATCGTCGGACGCCAAGCCCATCGGCCAGCGCAACCGCACGAAAACCGCTGAAGTAAACAATTATCTCGCGGTTGTAACTCGCTATTGTTGACTGGAAAGGTTAAGAAGCGACGAAACTACCGGCACCACCAAATTCAGACAAACGTCGACAAGCAGAACAACAGATTGTATGAGGGGGGCGTATTGGAACAGGTGAACTTTACGAGCGCGCATTTCTGCACACTTGAAGGGCTGCATTGCATTGCGAGTGATAAAGGCGTCAACGCCCCGCCGCCTTTTATAGTAGGTGCTGAGAAAGAGGTATTTATTGATAAAGACAAAGTAAAATAGAGTTGACTTTTATTTCCTCGCCACACGTGTATATAAATTTAATTAGAAATTTCATTTTCGTTCAATGAATCAAATGGTCCCGTTTTATTCAAAAAACGCTTTCTTTGCCCGTGTTTGTTCCCTACTGACATTGTGGCGCTTCAATCACTGCTCCCATAACTACCCTAATGATGCCAGTAACAATTTGTTCTGAACCGCTTTTCGCCCGAAGCTTCGTGATCTATCTGGATGGACCTCGTATGAGGCGTGTATTGCAACCAGGCTCCTCTTTTGCGCTTTCCTTGGACAAGCTGCGCCATCTAGTGTGACCGCAACGAAGCGCGCGTGTGGCGCATCTTTGAAAGTATGTGAAGACAATACTGTCCAAATATATATGACGCGGTTTCGATTACAACCAACGCCGGAGAAATTTTAAAGGATTGCGTTTGTCAATGAATAAGAACGACATTGATTTATACTCTCGTAAAAACTTTTTTTTCGCGCATTCATTCGCTCATTGCGTTTATGCGAAAGCACATAATCTAGGGACCTCTGTTACAACTTCTGCAAGAGTTATGGGATTCCGCCTGCGTACAATGCCCAATGTACAATCCTTCACGTGACCTTGTAACCATTCGTGCATTGAAGAGCGCCACATACCCTGTGGCACATACCCAGGTACCCAAGTTGACATCAAAGAGGCGACAGACAGACATACAGACAGACATACAGACAGACAGACAGACAGACAGACAGAAAGAAAGAAAGAAAGAAAGAAAGAAGGAAAGAAGGAAAGAAAGACAGACAGACAGACAGACAGACAGACAGAAAGAAAGAAAGAAAGACAGACAGACAGACAGACAGACAGACAGACAGACAGACAGACAGACAGACAGACAGACAGACAGACAGACAGACACACCACCAACTGGGTGAAGTTCCTAAAAAACGCTAATCGCATTAGAATTATAAAAAATGCCACGTACATGTTTCGACCAAAGCGTAACTTTCTCCCTAAAGCGGCTGCTAGCGGCTAAAACAAAAAAAAAAGCTTTAGACGAGCAAAGGGGTTGCCGATGGGAGTAAACGGGGCGGCGAGGGCCCTAAAACTTGTACAAGGATGCGGCTCGGCCATCTTCATGGCGGTGCAACTCTGCGAGCGACAATGGCCTGGCAAAGGAGCGTGTTTCCGCGCACGTCAGCATGCGCCGAGACGGTGATAAAGGACCTCGCGGACGCCGCCGTAATTAGGGCGAGCAGCCGGCCACGCACACGAGGCTTGGATGAGGCACAACTTGATAACGCGGTTATAGCGCCGCCCATCATCCATGCCGCCGGGCGAGCGTGCTACGGTACATACCGCTATTGCGATGCAAGCGAGCGGGCCTTTGAAGCGTTCGCGCTAGTGCGCGCTAATGTACTGCTACACGTGCCGCAGTTTTTTTTTAGACGGAAGACGGCTGAAGCCAGGCGGGGGAGTATTGTGACGGCACTTTGCATTAGCCGCCGCGAGTTTAGGCCGCGATGGATTCTGTGAAGTATGCAGCTGGCGCGACAGTAGCGGAAGTTAAGCGAGGACGGCTATAGTCAGCCCACGGTCGTGCGGCTATCGGCTCTTAAGACTACCATGCTCAACGAATTGCTTCTTTTCAAAAAGAAATTTTTGTGTCGATTTAGCCTTACATGCGAGAGAAATGCGTTAGCATTACGTCGCACCTCTTTCAGGTCCCGGATCCACGATTTAAACCTCGTTCACCACATTGCAAAGTGTTGTTCGGGAGCTCACTGGAGCAGACCACCGTCAGTTGCGACATATATTTATTTATATATATATATATATATATATATATATATATATATATATATATATATATATATATATATACTTTTTCCCCCTTGACACTTCTAATGCTAACACATTATTGTACACATCGTAAATGGGACGAAATTATTTCACGAATACGAAAGTTAGAAGAAGCGAAAACTATAAAATCAAAGTACGATCACACTAATGTGGTTATTCGGGTAAACGTGCTTGGCGTGATCTGCTTTTTCAGACTGCACTTGAGAATAAACAGATGACATTCACCTGCAACGGCATGTCACAGTGTCGTCTGCTCTTTTGAGCAGACAATAATAAGGACATCGTCTGTTCATATGCTCGAGAATGAATGACAATGTTGTGATGCAGATATACGTTACACAACCATCTGCTTTGATGAGTAAACAAACATGGATATATCACCTGTCGTGATGGGCACACAAGCATGAGAATATCGTCTCCCTGACGAGCAGACGACGTACTAGTGCGATGCTCTGACAGCCCTCAGCACGTTAAAAAATAGACGTAGTGTAAGGTCATGTGCTTTCGCGTGTCCATGCTCGTTACTGAATGAAGACAGCTGCTGTTTCGCATTTAGTTTTATATGTCACTGAGAGAGCGAATATCGGAAATCTCACCGTAGACTGTAGGCGGTACAGAGCTTTAGTGACAGCCTAGTGTTGGAACATACTTCTACGTCTCTGTATCGCTGCACAAGTGAGTGAAACTTGAGAGACAGCGCGGACAAAAGGCCAATCACGACTCAAACAAGTCACTGACAGCACAGACCAAATTTAAGGCCTAAAATTCAACGTGATTGGTTCGAATGAAGCCAGTTCATACGACCGATTAGTTCTTCTGTGCACCCTTGGTCTACATATTCCTAAAGGTATTGTTTTATTCCTCCAGCCACTGCGAAAACCCAGAAGTAGTTTCTTAGTTGTAACATGCCCTTCGCGGAAATTGTTCGACGGGAAGACACGTGTAAGAGAGGAAGAGATAAATATGGCTTTCGGCTTATGTTCTGAATTTCACGTGCTGCCTCTAGTACCCTTCTTGGGATATATGTTGGGTTCGGACTCCAAACGTAACTGAGCTTTAAAAGGGAAAAAGAGAAGAAAGAAGAACAGCTAAACCAACCAAGTAAGATTGTTTGGTGAAGCATGAGCAAGTACCGCGGTGAAGTGGCGCAGATGTTAAAAGCACATTGAAAAAAAAAAACATTTTGGCCTTTAGAAGCATGTACTTTGATCCCGGTAGGCTTCTCGTTTAATGCACTCACTTGAGCGGCTAATTATCCCAGAGACGATTTTCAGTGGCTGTCATAAATATATATAAAGGCAATAACCATGGTTCAGCGTCGAAAAGTTCTCAGAACGACCGCGCCGTAAGATTTTTACATATATTTTGAATAAGATGGTTTCTACGCAAAATACCAAGAAATGTTTCACTCGCGACCATATACTTAGATTCGCACTCGAGTGCTAGAGCAGATAAAGAGCAGGAAAATTAACGAAGGACTTCCAGAAAGTCATAAAACCAACCAAAGCCCGGGTGTACCATAAGAACACGGCACCTCGCCGCCGCTATGCTGAAGTACGGCTGAAACTCTCGCTATCGCGAGATGGTTTCACGCCCACGTATGCTAATGAGGGAGCATCAGATTTAATTGACCTCGTGGAGAAAAAAGAGGTCGGTTCGGCGCGAAATTAAATTGAATTAGGCACCGTAAGGCGGCACACGAAGTAAAAGAGCCCGACCACCATCTTTTATACTTTTCGGTGTGTACCTGTGTCTACGTGTGTGTGCGTTGAAGCGCGCTTCTGCGTGAATATGTGTGTGTGCGCGTGCGTGTGTATGTGTTAGTGCATGTGTCTGTGAGTGTGTTTGAGCGTGTGCGTGTGGGCGTGTGTGTGCGTGTGTGCGTGTGTGTGCGTTTGTGTGTGCGTGCGTGCGTGCATGTGTATCCATTTGTCTCGGCGTGTGTGTTCTCAGTCCTTCAAAGCAATAACCATAAATTGCCCTCATTTCTGGCTGCTGCAAACACTGCCCAAGAAGTTTCCTCGAGCTGCCCTTGTAAAGCGTGCACCACCACATACTAGCTTTTGCTGAGGCAGAGCCAGTCTTACTAAACGTGACGACGTTTATTGCAGTCGTCGAGCCATAGACAGAAATACTGCAGCAGCAGCGAGCCGACCTTCTTCTGGCTCCGAGACACGCGATGACAATGGAACTGTCTAGTGCCGTTCTTCTTCCTTACAGCTGCTTATTCTTCATTAACGGCGCCCCCCCCCCTAAAATAAAAGTTTCCTCGATCTGGATCTTGTAAAGCGTGCACCACCATATACTAATGTTTACTGAGGCAGAGCCATCTTTACTCGACAACATCCACGGTGAAAGTAGGGGAGGGTTCACCTTGGAAACGAAAGCATATTGGCATTTTTGTCGGGAGATAGTCTTCCTAACCGGCACTGTTCCCGTGTAGTACGCTAATTTATCGAAGTTTAGTTATTTTTTCGCTAGTGTAGTGGTGTTATGTGTTTTTCCCTTCATTTATATGCCATCTTTTTGTTGATTTTTTTACATTTTTTCGTCTTATTTTATTTCCGCTTCATTATTTGGATTTCTTTCACCCTTCACCAATCGAAATATTTACTTTCTACTTTGTCTTTGTTTTCTTGTCTTTCTTTTCTGGTTCATCGTGTTAGCCGCCTGCAACGCTTCGCATTTTCTGTTTTGTCTTTTAGCACGCTGACCTCTCTCTGCGTACATTTTCTATTATTTGGTTGAGATTGTGAGTTACTTTCCCAACTTATTCAGTTATTTATCTCATCTATATTCTCGCTCTTTTTTTTTTTCTTTCATTCATAATTTTTCCAGTCTGCTCCTCCAGTTCTATGTTCTCCTTGTGTAATTTTTTTTTGCTTATTTCCTTTGCAGCCTCATTTTCTTTACCGCTCCTTTCCTTACTTCAGTTGTCACTTTTTTTCTTGCGTTTTTCATTTCTTTTCTTTTTTTTCATTCATTCCTACCTTTCTTCCAAGCTTCCTTTCTTACTTCCTTTCTTCTTTCTTTCATTCCTTTCGTTCAATCTCTATTCGTTCCTTCATACATTTTTTTTTTCTATTTCCTTCTTTTGTCGTCATTCTTCGATTCCTGTCTCAGGCTTTATTCCTTACTTACTTAGTTACTCTTTTTCGTCCTGTCCTCCCTCTTATCATGTTCCTTTTATTCATTCATTTCTCTCAGTATTCAATCCTTCCTTCCTTGCTGCATTTCATTTTTTTTTCTTTTTTTTCTTCGGTATTCCCTCTTCATCCCGTCTCTATGGATTTCTCGAAGACCGAAGACTACGCCCGTTTGCATAGCGGACAACAAATCTACTAACTCATTGCTGTAGTACGTGCATCACACAAGGATGCTCGCAATTATTTCATCTTCCTTTTTGTTTACTGTTTGCTACAGATGCCTTGCGACACGCCTCCTTAACCAAAATTTCAACAACAAAAAAACTGTCTCCCTTGCAAACAAAAATCCCAGTTTCGCACGAAAGGTGGAGCATCGATTGCGTTAGCAAATTAGTAGAGAGTTATACGAAGTAAGGATAGTAGCTTCATCGGCCGTGTAAACTTGGAAACGTTCGCTTGCGGCCTGAATTCATGCCTGGTGTCAGCGCACACGGGAAAGCATGAATACATCACACTCGATGATCGCAGACACTCGCTGTCAAAACGGTGGCGTGAGCAAGCGCGGCAGCAGCGGAGAGCGAAGTCACCTTCGTGCTGTCTGTCGCTTCAACGCAAACAGCGGCGAGAAAGCAGCACGCACAAAGATATTAGCCGTCTGCAGATCCCTTTCAATATACAGCCTGCGCGATCGCGCGGCTCCGCGTAAAGTACGCAGTTGCTGGTGAAGTAAAAGCCGGCCTTGCCTCCCTCCCGCACCGCCTCCCCACTTTCCTCCGTTTCGCGCACGAGATTGAGCCGCGATCGTCAGTTCCCCTTGCGCCCAGTCGCGAAATATGCAGTTGCTGCGGGAGCAGAATGCCGCCCTCCCTCCCTCCCTCCCTCCTTCCCTTTTTACCTCCCATACCCCCTTGGTCTTTCGAGCGACAAGAGACGGCACGTTTGCTCTCCGCCTACCTCCCTCGCACGCGCCAGATTGAGCCGGGATACAGCATGCGGCGCACGACGACGTTGTTATCGCCCTTGGACTTTGTGCGGAACATCACGGCGACGGCGACGACAAAAATGCGCCTGGAGTGCCCATGTACACAAATAAATAGACAGCTAAAATTAAGGATTCTTCATCACCTTCATCGTCTTCATGATCGTCTTCATCAACAAATCTGCCAGAATTAATGGTCCTTCTTCTACTTCGTCCTTCCTCCTTTTTCATCGAGCGCCGTGCTAGGAAGGAGGCCCTATCTGAGGGCCAGCTTCCGTGAGTAATCCGGCCTCACGATGCTCGCGCAGAGAGTCGAGTGAACGGCTCAAGAGTTTAGAGAAAAGAAAGAAGAAGAAAACTCGACACTGAGCCCTCGTACACGCAAGAGACGCTGATCTTAATTGCGCGCGAAACTTGTTCGTCGCGGCGAGACAAGCGTGGGTCGCCTTTCATTAAGAGTTCGTGCAGCGATGCGGCGTTCCGTGAATAACGGGCTCGGATGACCTTTAGCGCCGCCCTCTCCAGCGCTAACATTGGGGTTCCCGTTAGCGTTAAAATTCACGTCAGCGGACGAGAGTTCTCTTGTTTTATTTATTTTTATTCTAACGCGCGAAGCAGTGGTGTTCGAGGGAGCCGAGTACGACATCACGTCGAAATGCACTGATCCACGGTAGAGTGTATAAGCGTGACTGTACGAGTACGTAGGAAGAAACAGATGCACAGACACAGCGCTTCGCTTTCAACTATAGATTTTATTTTCGCACGCATCGATAAATATATACCGTACGAGCGGAAACAAACGTAACAGGAAAAAAAAACATTCAGTGGTGAATTTTGATAAACTGTACACGTGTGCAAGGCATGCGGAAAACATGTACTGCAGTGGTCACAAAGATAAACCGAGGAATCGTATCTCCTTTTCAGACTGCACTGATCCCCTTGAAACTGTTCTCGTGCGCAGTCAAGACAGACTGGAAGGCAAGACTCACTACAAATAGATTCGAGAAACAAAGAATACCATTTGCAAAATTTTCAACGCCCCAGTGAATTTAACGTGGTCTTAATTGTTACATACAAACAAATTCGAGTCAGCACGGACTTCGGTGGTTAATTTACTTCACAGCGTTTTTTCGTGCTTATCTACTCTTCCCAACATCTCTGCTTCTCGGAGTTCCTCTCCCAAAAACAGTGCCTCCCTGTTTTCAGTGACACTCAACGAAATGTAGTCTTCAATCATCGTCGTCGTGATACTCATGCCAACTTTGTCGTATGGTTGGCTGCTTTGCGAAGTAAACTAGTTAAGCATGCTAACAGGGTCTAAGTCTATACCTTTTCTTCTTTTCTGGGAGAGGGGGGTGGGGGGGGGGGGGCGGGCGTTTGCTGTTTCTTTTCAAATTGAGCTTACTTAGCAAGGCATTTCTCGTGATCGATATAAGCTCAGCTATCACCCACGGTATCATACACACTTCCAACACGCATTGGAAATTTCAAGCGTCGCAAAAAAAGGAAAGAAAGCATTACAGTGCATTCTTATCACGCTTAACTGACTTCGCAAGATGTTGCGCATAGGAGTTTGATGCGAACTTAACGACTACCACGTGCAACGACGCGTTCGGGCGAGACGCGGAAATTAAGTCGCGATGACACAAGACAGGCACGTCGATATATTGATTAAGTCTCGTCTCCGAGGAAACCTTTTCAGAATTGCGCTTTTATTTGCTGTCCTGACAAAAAAAGAACACATGACTTCCCCGGCCATGTTGAAACGATGCTTTTCGAACCCAGTCCTTTGGCATAAACACGGAGACTCTAATAACAGAGAGACTCCGCAACGGAGAAACTCCACGAATTCAACTAATAATTACCTCCTCCATGCTTTTAATTATGCACGCAGCTATGCCGCAGAGCAAGCTTCGCGAAAAAATAATGGGCTATTAATCACAGCCGGTTTAACAGCCGGCAAACGGTCACATCGAAGTTGGAGCCCGGATATTTCACGCTCTATATTCTCAAGTTGGCACGGAGAACGTCTTACTTCGCTCCAGCTTCTGATGACTGAATATTTCTTTGTTGTTGTATTTTTAACTTCGTTCTGTTGGGGAAGCCACTATCAGCGAAGGTGACAAATGAAGATAAAGCAGACAAGTGAAGAACCACCGAACGGCTCCTGCACATCAACAACACCATAAGACATAACTCATCAACGAAATTAGGCAACAAAATAGTCAGACATGTATTTCAGCGACTCCGAAGTTCAACGGTGCACTTCGGAGCTGTGTCCTGGACATTTGCTGTTGCGGGCGGAGATATCGCGTCGTTGTGTTCGGGGGCGTTAGCTGTGCGCCGCGCTCTCATTTCACGCCTTTAGAGGGCGTGGAAGAGGCAGCGAAACAGCATAACAAGCAGGGCACTTCCTCCCCCACTTTAACACCTCGAAGCGTGAATCGCATCATCGAGCGTCGTCCCCTTCCTCTTTTTTTTTTTTTTTGCTTTTTTGCACAGCTTCGAACGTATGGCGTTGTATGCAATTGCACAGCGCTGAACAGACTTCCATCGCGCCGCATGTTGTTACATAGCGTCATCTGCCGGTGCATGTCGTTCAGGAACGGCGTGACGGCAAGAGTAGTTTTCTTTTTATTTGTTACCGTTCTCCGTTACTCGTTACAGAACTCGAGTTCCTTGCAAGCGCTTCTCAAGCTAGAACAGAAAGAATAAAGAAAGATACTGTCTCTGGATCTGCGCAATCAGTCTGAGGAGTTTCCTCCTCTCTCTTTCCTCTCTCTCTCTCTAACCACCGCTGGATGTTGACCCCACGTAGCAGCAGCCCGTCTCCAAGCGACACTTCTAATTCTTTTTTCAACGACGCACTGCACACAAACAGCAAGAGGGAGCGTAAGAAACAGCAGCCCGAAGGTAATAAGCGGTTGTGGTCCACGCAAGAGCCTCAACTCCTTGTAAATGGTTCACGGATCAGCAGCAACAACGCGTTGCTTCATGCTCGCCTCGCATTTTCCTACGCAAGCTGTTATTAATGGTGGTGAGGGAGTGGGAGAGGGGGGGGGGGGGTCCTTTTACGGCGTTGTAACCGGGGCCACCGAAGACTGTGTGTATTCAAGGAGCGGCGTTCTTTAATCAGCTCGCCGCAAAGACAAAAGCCCCGGCATTCTGCGCGCGCATTCAGTGTTCCAAGACCTCAGATGCGGAGCCTCACAAAGAACGGACGCCCTCACGTTTCGACACAGAGTCTCGCCGAAACGGTGCAGGGCTGTTAAGGCGGCGGTGCGCAGCGACACGCCCGCTGCGATGAAAAGAACGAGCCTGCGCGTAGTTTAATAACAAGCTGCGAGGTGTGGCGCCGTGGTGGCGCTGCCGTCGCATTCGGCGCGGTAAAGAAAGAAAGTGGCCAAACTCTACTGGCCAGAACTTTATGAGCAGGAAAAATTACGAAATGCGACTCAGGCTTTTTTAAAAGATAGATAGATAGATAGATAGATAGATAGATAGATAGATAGATAGATAGATAGATAGATAGATAGATAGATAGATAGATAGATAGATAGATAGATAGATAGATAGATAGATAGATAGATAGATAGATAGATAGATAGATAGATAGATAGATAGATAGATAGATAGATAGATAGATAGATAGATAGATAGATAGATAGATAGAAGTGGCGAAAAGGGAAGTACAGAAGTGTAACGTCGCCGTCTGCTTTTCTTGCCTCTTTGCTCTGCCTGTTAGTTTAGAAAACATGAAGCTTGTCTATAGCTATTAATGGGCTTTGCGTACGCTACCGCATTTTTCAATAATAAGGCCTATCGTATAAGTGCTGGCGACGTTTTGTGATTAACACTTGGTGTTTCTCAATGTTCAACGTGTACGCATGCCAAAAAGCTCGTCAACGCATTCAAACAACATAACAAACAGTCGCCTGGCCACTTTTCCCGGCAGCAGACGATACATCGATCATCTACCTGCTCGCCGTTATCGACAACAGACGAAAACGGTGTGAACCTGAGCCAGTTGGTCATAAAGCACTTTCACAGCCGGTGTCTGTCTCATTCACGTCGTTCAAGTTTCGAATGCGAGAGTGCTTGCACAAAAAGCAACCAGTCGCGGAGAAACACAGTGCGTCGGCATATCCGAAGACGTTCAATAGTGCGAAGAAAAAGGTAGAGTACCTTATTTTGACAGCTTCAACATCGCGCAATTTTTTCGTCGTTCCCGTAGCAGACGTCCATCAAAACGTACTTTTGACAGGTCACGCCAGCCGCCTTTGTTTTTGCGGCGTCGTCTGCTCACTGCTCTATACATAGCAGACGATCGACGACGTGCTCGCGGCGCATGCGTCGTATGCACGTCGCAGAGGAGAAGGCGCTTCCTACGGTACCCTCACTCGCTTGATTGGCTGAAGTGAGCCTCAGCTTCTACAACGCTGCACGTCTTTTTTTTCTAGTGTGTAAGCTGGCAAATACGTTATTTTACGCAAGGGGTTTCGGAAACAAAGCACCACACCTTAAGAAAATAGGAGCATCTCCCTTTGTGGGATGCTCGTCACCTCTTCGCCTCTCTCTCCACCTCCCCCACCACCCCAGACCCCAACACACACTTGTGTGCCACGCACACGCACGCTGTTCTTCCAAGACTTTGTAAGGAGACACGGGCTGTTCTCCGCTGGAACCTGATGTCGCAGCATTGAGGACAGGACATTAATCTTGAGCTCTAACGTAAACACTAAGCCTCGACGACGCACGCGCACTGAAGCACGGCTTTCTTTAGCGGAGCGAGGTTTCAACAGCTTCGATCAAGAGCCTAAAAATCAATAACACGTTGTTCTAAGCGCCGGCTTGAATAGTCGGAAGCTATAAAGCAAAACCGGTGGGGGTGGCTACGAGCCACTGCGATTCGCTTTATCTTCGAAGGCTACCCGCCTTTCTTCGAGCAAACATTGTGCACGTTAATGTTTTAACCTGCCGTAACAACAAAAGTCGACTATATGTTTTATGAAAAAAAGGCCTTTCGGTTGGGAAACACCCCGGTAACGTGTAGCCCGCGGTATACACAAGTTCCCAGCAAAAAACAACGGACGTCTCTCAGGGAGAAGGTGCCTTTATTGCAAACGTAACGTTGTTTGTCTAGCCTCTCAGCATTTAGTGGTTACTAACACAGAAAACACAATTCCCATTGTGAAAGCGGAACAGTGTCTCACCTGCGTTATTGGTTCACCAGTTTAGTGATCATTTTATATTTTTTAACGCGGCATCTGCTGGAATCTGTGTGTTTGTATTTCAAAGACGTGACCCTTTGTAAGCGCTTACGCGTGAAAGATGCGCCCTGTTTGCGTTTGTGTACTTCTCTTTGTAATTCGGAGAAAGCACCATGCGACTGAAACACTGGTCAAATATATATATATATATATATATATATATATATATATATATATATATATATATATATATATATATATATATATGCGTCATAAGTAGTTTAAGTATTATATATTCTATAATATTTATTAGAGTGAGTTTTGCGCTGCAGTAATATGCCTAGCAAGGGGCTTCAACAGACTACCGGTCTACTAAACCAGTGGGTTCTTCAAGAAGCTTTTCTGTTTCATAAAGATGAGTAACATAATTTGGTCTTACGCGAAAGAAGACCGGGGGGAGGGGGGGGAAGCAACAAACAATGAAAGAAAGAAAGCAACGAACAAACCATGTAAAAAACAAACAAACAAACGAGACAACAACTTCGGATTTCGGCAGAGGCTCACCGTATCAGATTTGGAGGAACCATTAATCACTGTCTATACCGAAAGCCGCCTACTTCGTCGAGCACTCGGGAGGTTTAAGCAGATACTACGATATCGGTACCTCACAGGTAAGCTACACTGTAACCTTAAAGTGTGGGCTTTGTCTGCTGCGCACACGGTGTAGAGATATAATTGATAAATTGGGAGGTGCTTCAGCTGTAATGATATCTGAAACTCGCTCTGAACATTTTGCGATGCAGCGAAGAAGACGGTGCTTCATAGCGCCACCTGGCAAGCCGTGCTGTAATGCACTTGGATGGCTACACTGCTGCTCAAGACAACGTCTGACATTTATCTAAGCTTATTTGCTTGACTTAGGGCTAAGTGTAGCTTTTTGCAAAGTGGGTATGCCAGCAGCTGACAAAGATAAATTGTTCAACGCATGCGGCGCAGATGACGGGCGTTTGCGCAAGTCTTGAAAGCACGCTTCTCCTGGAACTGTCTTGCATGAGGTGAAGCACGCTTCTCGGGCGCGGCCTTGGACCATTTCGTACACAGCCCCACAAAAATTATCCTTGGAACTGCGTTAATTCTACATGCCTCCTCAAAGTAACATACAATGCAATGAAAACTACTAAAACATAAATTAATACAAAGCGAAACAGTCGCGTTAGTCAGCTGTTTCTTCAAAGGATAGAGATACAGGCGTTGCAGGAGTTTTACACATAAGTTACGTTCGCAGGTGCGTTTGAAAAAAAAAAAAAGAAAGAATAGAAAACGTTTCTTTTGTCCTTTGATCAACAAAATTACTAGTCCGAAAGAACCTCAAACCTACTCCTGAAGATTCGGAGCCCAATTTTTTACGTAAGTAGGCGCCAAACAAAAAAAAAGACGAGAAAAAAAGCGTAGCAATGCTTATATACGCGAGTTTGTGGCTGGTTTGCATTACTGTGCCTTTTTATTTCCAGCATACCTTCCTTAATGTACGGCCCGATGAAAATTAACCAAGCACCGCTGGTTCCTGGATGGGAACCCGAGTATGATAAGCACTGACAAGTTGAAATGCAGGGATAAACGTGTGTGTGTGTTAAAGGGACTGACAACCAATTTTTGTGGCACCAGTTTGTTTGTTTGTTTGTTTGTTTGTTTGTTTGTTTGTTTGTTTGTTTGTTTGTTTGTTTGTTTGTTTGTTTGTTTGTTTGTTTGTTTGTTTGTTTGTTTGTTTGTTTGTTTGTTTGTTTGTTTGTTTGTTTGTTTGTTTGTTTGTTTGTTTGTTTGTTTGTTTGTTTGTTTGTTTGTTTGTTTGTTTGTTTGTTTGTTTGTTTGTTTGTTTGGTGCAGCGGAAAGCTTACTGGTCTGGGTGCACAATCATGGAGTGTCCACGCGGAAAACGCCGTGAAATATTTTTTATCAGAATTTTCCAATCGGCATTGAGGATGCAATCGTACTCAAAAACGTACTAGAAACAGTGACAGGAGAGTTCGATAGCGATTAGAGGCCGCCGTTCGTGGGAAGCAGTCGGCAAGTGTGGCTCCAGCTGTGCGAAAGTAACATTTCGTTTATCAAGCCGATGTTCCTGCGGTTCACGTTTGTTGTAGCGTTGGATTATTTTTTTACAGTAATACGTCGTGTCCAAATCTACGCCCCAACGACGGCTCCCTCCGAGTAACACGAACCGATCTCGAAGAGCACGCTCTTGCTGGGTTCAAGTGCCAGGCCTTTTTTTAATAGTCAAGCCAAGCTAAGCGGTAAGACATGCCGGTAGTACTAGTCCTGTCTGCTCCTTTCTGTGTCCGTGTTCACTTTGCGCTACAAGCCAAGACCATGTTACCATACCAACTCGCCCAACTGTCTATCTTTTTGTACTATTATTTCAGTGCTGACACCCATTCGTGCCACTATTCGCCGATGTTCTTTTGTATCTCACAGAGACCACAGAATTCAGGGTACTAAATCGCAAGCTCGAGAGCGTACAACCGCCCTCATGTGCATCGCGATGCATCGAACAGCTCTGCCCGCTCTGCCGCTCCACTTATTACCACGAAGGCAGCGGAATAAGCGTAGAATATAGCGAAAAATCCTAACAATATACGAACTGCAATTTTAAGCAATAGGTTTACTGTACTTAATAGCAGCCTACTTGCGAACAGCAATTTCATACACTACATCCGATAGCAGCAACACTTCACCGCTAGGCCACGCCACTTACTGGTTTTTGAGACTGTCTTCGCCAATTTAAAATTATAATTCCTACTTAAGTCGCGAACAGCGTGCCGGATTCTATCACTGTAAATCTAGGTCGTTTCATTTCCATCAACGTCTTACAGCACATTCTGGCCAGTTGTCAGTTACTTTAAGTTGACTTTGGTAAGCAGCTGCCATGGAAACGCGAATTCTTGAACGTGGGGCGCAGTTTAATCGAACGAAGTGGTGAAGGTAATACGGAAACTACTCAGAGTAGTGTGAGCTGCGCACGTCATTGTCTTCCAAGCGACGGAAAAGAAAGTGTGACACAGGCGACAGCCGTGATTGATTGATGGGCCAAATTCTGTAGCTAGTTTACTCTAGAAGAGCACGATACGAAAAGATGTCGATTCGGGACGATTGATCGATTGAAACTTTCTTCATGCATGACTACGAAGACATGGTGGGTAAAACATGACAGTAAAACGAGCAAGGCTTTCATGTTCATGCCACTGTTCATGTTGATAAAGTATTCATATCACTTTACATTTTGATGTTTACAAAACAGGAAATATTTAGTGTTCATAACAGCGAATCGCAAACACGATAAAGATTTACTGTTTTGCTTTTATGTATTTTTCTTGGTAATTCTAACAAAGCACCATGCGGCAAAACAAGGAACTCAGTGTCATCAGTAATAAAAAATATCTAAATCACCGTACTTTCAGGAGTAAAACGTAGTTGCCACCTTAGTAAAATTACCATTTCTCAATATCGTATGTTCGCTTCGTGAAATTGTAAGTTGTTCCATGTCTAGTCTTATTTGTTGCTTTTTTTAACTGTTATATTACCAAGTAAGGTTTACTGCTCGTGTTCACAAACGCGAGTTGCGCCATGAACACTTTGCAAAACAGTGACGATATGCTCATGAACATGAAAGTTTCACCTGTTTTACTTTCACGTTTTGACTCTCCTGTATTCGTAGCTGCTCTTCGAAACATCAGCAGGGTGCTCTTGAAAGAGCACTGCGATGACCGTGACTTTAAGCGCAAGTCACTCATTTTGCTGCAAAATAAGCTTATATGAAGCTCTCAGCCCTTGTTATATGGATTAAAAGTCGTTCCATACCGCAGACCGAAACCACCGTACCACCTCCAAGGCGCAGAACAATCATTATACTGATGAGTGTAATGCACTAAACATATTGTCTTTCATGATAACTACGCATCGTCGTGCAAGTTACGATGGTGACTCTCAAGTCATTGTACTGCGCTGCAGAAAATGGTATGAAGTTTCACCAGTTACAGTGTTGCATATTATTCCCTTACTTTCATGCAAATGGGCATCATCATGATGCAATTCTAATATTTCTTTTCGACTACCAGGTACCGCTTTTCGTACTTTTATATGCCATCTGCCTCTGCTGTGAACACCAGACGACGCAGCCGCGGAGGAACTCTGTGATTTGGTACGCCCGTTGTCTTTTTATAGTCTAACGTCGTGTCCACGAGCTTTCACATAACTCAAGATGGCGTTATTTGAGATCGTACATTCAAGACTCTTCATACTCCGCACGAGCGAGGTTGTCATGTAATCGAACCCGGTTTTAACGAGCAGACTTATATGCAAAAAAAAAAAAATAGTTCAGTATGTCAAGTAATTCGATATACCCAAACTCGTCTTCAATAACGAACCTAAACGAACTTTTGTGATGCATTCGTTATATGCGAATTTGTTATTTCCAGTGATGAAAAGAAGTAAGAAAGATTTATATATTGAGTACAACACTATGCGCCGTATACACAAATGTTTGCCTTTGAAACATTTCTGTGTCGCTAAGAATGGAGTTTTCGGTGCGAGAGATTTTGTAGACTTGCTCCAATCCACTTGCCTTTATGGCTTTATTGCGCTTGTGGTGGATGCCTTGAGTTCGATATAGCAAATGTGTAGTTCGTTAAAAAGGAATTTATTTACCATGAATATTGCCGCAAGTCAGTAAGTATCGCGTGCTTTATATATAAAATGATTCACTTTATCCGAGTTTGTTATATTCACGTTAGACTATAGAATAAAAAATATACCTTCATAAAAGAGAGAGAAAGGGAAGAAATGTGACTCACCGCGTGGCCCTTGTGTTTCAGCACGTCGACGACCGGTTGCTGTCGTGGCCTTTGGAGGTCCCGAAGTCGCACCTGGTGCAGTCGTTGGCGCCTCAGCGGTTACTGCAGCACCGGTTTGCTGGTGGTGTTCCTGATTGGCGCAGCACCTAGCCTGCTCCGCAGAAGCGCCGACAACGACCGCCGAAGTGGTTGTGGCTACGGCTGTGGCAGCCGACGACGTCACAGTCATTCCCTTCTGCAAGTCCTGCGGCACCTTGTTCAGCGACACAACGGTGACGTTGACCCGCGGGCAGCGACCCTGCCTCTCCAGCTCGCGATACACGCGGAGGTAGGAGTCGTTCAGGGCGAACCAGGACCCGTCCTTTTCGACGACCTGTATCCGCGGTACGCGATCTCGGTTCTCTTCGAGTCGCTGGCCGAGCTCGTCGACTACGTCCGGAGGAAGGACGCAGGCGCCAGCGGCCGAGTCATCGTGCAGGTAGTGAATCTCGGACGGCGCGAGTAACATCTCGGAATCGCCTTGGCGACAGACGACGCCGGCGGAATCGGGTGAAATCTTCTTTCGGTGATGGGCGCAAGTCGGAGCAGACGACGCCGAAGAAGACGACGACGAAGACGACAGGAGTAATGGTGCTAAACACCTTTCGAACGCCGACTTGAGCTGAAGAGCAGACGTCTTCCTTTCTGGTGTCGGCACTAGGCACTATAAACTGCTAAGTGACGTCCTTCGTTGGCGACAGCGGTGTAAGTTTTAGATCTCGCAACAGACGGCGCCGGTCAACTCGGATGTCGTCTGTTTTCGGTTGTGGATGGGGCAAGTACGTGCAGACGGTGCCGAAAAAGAAGACGTTAGGATTAGCGATGCTGAACACCTTTCGAAAGCCGACTTGAGCTAAAGAGAAGACGTTTTCTCAACTATTGACGTCCGTTGTTGGCGGCGGCGGCAATGGCCCAAGTTATAGCTGAATACACAACGACAAATGCACTATAGCAGTAGTGCCGCTAAGAGCACCTGGCAAATGCTGACTTGAGCAAGAGAAATTTTCCCTTCTTTATGTAAGACTTTAGACACTATAAAATGTCGACTCTTATGGCTTTGTCGAAGGCAAAGCTTATGCTAAAGCGAAAGCGAAGACGTTCGGTAGCTGTATGGGCACTGGCTATCGCTCGCTGACTTGTGCAGAATGAAATGGCACCTTTTTTCTGTACCTATATTTCCACACGTTTAGCTGGAAGTTATAAACTGTCGGGCAACTCTATTTTCGTCACAGACGACAACACTAAAGGTGAAGACGAAAAAAAAAAAACAACCTAGTCAACCTAGCAGCATAAATTCATCCACTTACACCGACTCGAGCTCAAGAAAAAGGGAGTCTTTCTTCGCTTTTGGCGAACTAAATAGCGTAGTGCGTTTGTGACGAGTCATGAACTAAGGATTCGTATGGCTTCTCCTTCTTGTGGCGCTGCTCAGCCACAGACGGCAACCTGGAGCAGACGACGAAAAAAGCGACGGTGAAGACGAAAGCGAAAACGACAGCAAGTATATCAGCGCCAGACACCTGAGAGGAAGAGCACACCCTTTGTTTGTTCTTTCTTTCGTGGCCCGACCTTTCACACCCACGTGCTCGTTGCTCCTTGCAGGCTAATAATGAAACGTAACGTCGTCTCCAATTTCCTAGCGCCGTGTCCCAATTAAGGCGAGCGGAAGCTCGATACCCGGGGCCCACGTATCTTTCTCATTCTGTTTTTCCTTTGACGTATCGGCGCCGATGCGACAGAACGATTGATCCTAAACGGCTTACAAATGTAGCCTCTGGTCAACTCTCTTCTTTCCGTTGCCTATAACTGTCCGGCCACTATACGTGTTCGCCAATTTCCCATCAATTTCAACTCAAACGTACAGACAGGCAAACTATCTAAGAGAGCACTTCTTCTGCTTGTCAGTGGGCTTCAGGTATCTTGAAATAAACACTCCGAATATACACACCCTCAAAGGTAATGGAGCCGGCGATCAGTGACGAAAGAATGTCTCGCGAGTACGCTCCCAAATGCATAGGTCTCTAGTAGCCTATCACGCATTCGTTTCCCGGTACACTACATGCACTGTCCGATTGCGAACGGTCCTAAAGACAAGCAGCGCAATCAGACGCCGTTTCGGACGCCCACCTGAGTTCAAACGATGCGGATCAGGCGCGATGCCAAAGATCGACCACCGCAGCCAGCGTCGGAGTTGCCGCAATTAGGCCGCTGTCGCTGGACGTGAGAGATGGGGTGAAACTGCGGGTGCTCCGTCGAGACGGCGAAAGTCGAAAAGCGTGCGCTCTCGCACGTCGACGCGAACACGGTGGCAAGAACGAAATCGTCCGGCACCACAAACGCACTCCCCGAAAAGCCGCTGGTACGTAAAAAAAATCATTTACAACGAAAAGAAACTACCATACGACGCGGTGCCGCTACGCACGCACCCCGGTATAGAGCACCATGAGCGCTCTGTCTCTCCCGATCCCTCCTCCGCCGCATCACGTCCAGCCCAAAACATCCGCACCTTTTTTTGTATGCATATACGGCGAGCCGATGCGCATTCTGTCAGGTGCGCTAAAAAATGAACGGAAACTCCGAAACCGAGTTTACAAAGTTGTCGCCGGGTATTTCGCTTTGCTAGGTGAGTCGCGGAAATTTCAAAAACGGCGATATTTTGTAGCCGCGAATTAAACTCCGCAATTTTTCGCAAAAACGCGGCGAATCGATCCGTTCTCCACGCTACCCGACGGCGACCCATCGACATCGCGCCGTCAAGATGGCTCCGTTCACGGACGTGAAGCGGCCCGTCTGCGCAACTTCTTCTGCTCCTTCTTACATAATCTGAATTCCAACAGAAGGTATTGTGAGTCCAGACGACAAGAAAATGCCTCGTACAAGTACCTGTGAGAGTTCATGTGCCTGCATTGTTCGAGGAATCTGATCGGGGCTTTGTAAAATTGTTTTGTGCAGAATGTGAACAAACTCCGAGCAGACGATACGGTTTTGGTGATCAACATAGAGGGAAGAACGTGAAAACAGCCTTCTGCTGAGATTTTGGTGCGCGTAAAAGCACCGCGAAGAAATTAACTTAGCATTGCATTATTATTTGTTTATTATTACCAAGGCATAGCTTTCAGAGATTGAAATGAGTGCGACAGGGAAATTCAAGCAACTCAATCGCTTAACTTTTATAGTCAATTTCACTTAATACGCGATGACGTGGCACTGTTTTATTCGTCATTTTATCTCTCCGGTATAACTTTCGGTTGTTTACTTGTGGCATCAATTATCCCGGAAAAGGCTGGCTCTAAGTCAGGCCTGGACCACTGTTGTTGTTGTTGTTGTTAATGTGGCCCCAAAACATATATGGCCTATGCTTACGAGGGGTATTGACCGCACTACAGAGGTAATGAAAATGAAGTGCGAACAACAAGGACAAACTAAATAAACAATCGGAAACGAAACATTGGCTAACATAATGTTACCATAATTTAATGAAGCATACTTCACAGAAAAAAATAAAGAAAATACACCACAATCGGCACTCCTAGCAGCGTAACATACCCGATGCTGCAATGAACTTATGCATGACCTGTGGCTGGTTATACGCTCCAAAGGACAATGCGTTTGGTGTCGATAAAGCTAAACTTAGATTTCTGGCCGCAAATGCGCGGAATATTCTGCGGGGGGTGGAGACGCGGCGACCGGAAGGAAAAAAACATCTTTTGATTCTGGTTCGTTACAAAAAATCAAGGTTAGTCATGTAAATATACCAGGTCTACAAGGACAAAAAATTGTTTTATGCTGAGAAAGTAAACAGAAAAAAAGAAATCGGAACGCCCTTTTAAGCTGTGCCTTAAGATAACGGCGTCTATACTACTTGATGTTGACATTCCTAAACTGTCCAAATATTGTGTTAATGACTGTCATGACAGGACCACGGAACCTTTTTGCTATAGATGAATTGTAGTCAATTCGTTTTATTTTATTTTACTTTACTTTATTAAATACCCCTTTCAATTCGACGTGTTACATAAGAGGTGGGCTACGCCAATGCATTCTAGAACAATTCAAACACATTATTATGATTAAAGTAGAAATAGGTTCACAACAGTGAGACAGTTCGATTTCAGTGCGACAACAAGGCCAGAAATGCCAAGTTATATAAGTACCTGTATGTATGCCTGGGTGTCTTAGTCCTGCAATAAATTTTGGCTGAGTTTTCTCTTATAATGCATCATTTTAAGTTCATTGCTAAACAGTTAACCCAACAAAACACACAATAATAAGCTTCTAATAAGGCGAGGATGTGGCCATCCGGCTATATATATATATATATATATATATATATAGCTTGAGTTGATACAAAATCCAATTTTGAAAACAAGTCATGAGACCTGATTTCCCAAAGTATGCTTAAAGCAACAGAATGCAAAAATGAGGTTAGGTACAACATCTAAAGCATGTGCAAGCTCTTTCAGTACTACGCAACAGAATACAACGCCGGAATTGACGCTTGACTTCGCTTTGCGATGCCTGTATTACAATGTCGACAATTAATGTGGGATCACAATGTTCGCACAGACCCAACAGCCTAAGTGTGCACCGATGCTATTGAAAACATGGATACAACGGTGTTATCCTCAGCTCTGTTGCTCGTTCCCAACAGCTGTTCGCAACAGCAGAAGGTGACAGCACAAATGCTGCCAAAGCGTCCAGCCAACACAAAAATACCGCATATCCAGCAGTCCAGTGCAAAATCGAACTACCAGAAAGCATGCAAGAAGCATCTCATGCGAAAGTTTGAGTTCAAATCTCTCTTGCTGATCTTGTTCAGTTGCACTCCTGTTGGATCATCTGACAGATCACGAGTGCTGCTGAAGGAACATCAGCAGTGAGATGCTCATTCAAACTTTTGCATGATTTGCTTAACACGGTCCTCTCTCGCCTTCAATGCAAAAGCAAGAAGTAAATGACTGTCTTCAACGTAATCAAGCTCTGAAACTGACTTCGACATTATACACACCCCTGAAATTCGCTGGTCCTCCGAAATAAAGGATAAAAACGACGCTGAACTCTCTCATAAAGTACCATGATGAAGCACACAATTTCATCTCAAATGAATCACAGTCAAGAAAAGTAGCTGGCTGAAGTGCAAAAACAGTGCAAATGAAGTCGAGGATCAGACGAAATATCGTCTGGTCGGAAATAATCATGGCAAGAAAAGGAAACCATCGCCGACCAAGGTGATTTTCCTTCTTAACTGACGTGTCGCCCCCCCCCCCCCCCCTACCCGCACGGGCGCCTTGATCATAATAAAAAAAATATTCACCTTGGTTGGCGTCTGTTTCTTGTTCTAAAGTGGCCGTAAGGAAATTCCAGAAAGGCCAGGTAGCCCGCCAGGTAATTCAAATTCTGAAAGACGCCAAACATGGCGACACCTCCATACAATCCATCCTTTGGTTCCCTGCCCACGTCGGGGCGATTGAGGGGGTTCCTCTGAACCTCAACGAGTCTGCCCACGAGGCGGCGCCTGGCTTTACGGACCGCGCTGCCCTCGGATCGGGTGACTCTCTCCCCGGACACAGAGACGCGCCTATCGCGCACAATGAACTTACTAAATTATTTTACTTAGAGAGAAGGGTTTTCCCGCCGCCTCACTCCAAGCTAAGCAGACCGCAAGCGCTCACGCTTAGACATTTACAAACGAACTCCCATCCAAATCCGGCGTTCCTTAACAGCGTATATCCTGATATTTATCCGAATTGTTCTTGCGTGGCCTGTGGTGAGGTAGCTACGTTGCCTCATATGCTCTGGGAGTGCGGGTCGCTGGGCCCAAAGTTCACCAAGGAAGAGTGGGACGCGCTCCTGCGAAGTCCCGTACTTGAGGACCAAATCCTGGCCGTCCAGCGCGCCCGCGATCGGGCCGGCAGACTAATCTGCCAGTCCCGCCGTCGGATTAGCCGGGTGCGCGTTTTATCGCGTTTTGCTGGACCCAATAAAAGTTCACTCACTCACTCACTCACACCCCCTTTCTTCTCGTTCATGATATATATCATGCACCTTCACAGAGTGGAATTGTTCATGAATTTTTTGTTTCAATTGTTCTTTATCACTCATAAAGATAACCAATCATCTACATTTACGCTATTATAACGATTAAATGTGCGAACTTCGCAAATTACGCATTTTGTGCAAATGCAAGGCATTACACTTTTCGTGTGACGAACAGATCTTGCCGGGGTACTGGCAAAGAATGCTTACGCATTAAAAACTGTGCAAAAGCTGGCTCAAGCGAAAAAGAAGCTCAAATAGCCGGCCCCAAGTGCAAAAACTGTGCAACTATAACCAGCTGAAGTGCAAAAAATCATGCGTCATTTCACTGTGTGAAGGTGGATGAGCAGTAAAGTTGTGCAGCACACGACAAAAAGGTGACAACGAATTTTGAACAAAGATCCGAACACATTTCTTGTCCAAATCGGTGGTCATCGCCAGCGCCATCACAAAAGGAAGGGCGGTATGGCAACTCCAGCCTGGTGAGCGGCGCATCGGAGCCAGCTGTGGAAGAAGACGACGACGACTAAGGCGCAAACAATCATCATCATCAGCCTGACTATGCCCACTGCATGGAAAAGGCCCCTCCCATACTTCTCCAACTACCCCGGTCATCTGCTAATTGTGGCCATGTTGTCCCTGCAAACTTCTTAATCTCATCCGTCCACCTAACTTTCTGCCGCCCCCTGCTACGCTTGCCTTCTCTTGGAATCCAGTTCGTAACCCTTAATGACCATCGGTTATCTTCCCTCCTCATTACATGTCCTGCCCATGCCCATTTCTTTTTCTCGATTTCAACTAAGATGTCATTAACTCGCGTTTGTTCCCTCACCCAATCTGCTCTCTATTCTTATCCCCCCTTAACGTTGCATCCATCATTCATCTTTCCATTGCTCGTTGCGTCGTCCTCAATTTAAGTAGAACCCTTTCGCGCAGACAACCACAATAATTCTGGCATGATGAGCGGTGACGGAGTCAGCTGTGGAAAATGACAACGACGAACCCGTGAGCGGTGGAACGAGCCATTGCTGATATTGATAGTATTTGCTCGCACACATGAAACTGTCATGGAACCCTAGCTATAAGCAGCTTCGCTGTAAAATAGCGCGAGTAGCCAACTGAAGTGCATAGACAGTGCAAGTATCCGCCTGAAGTGCAAAAACAGTTCAAGTATCAGGCCGAAATGCAAAAAACAGTGCTAACAGCCTGCTGAACTGCAAAAACGGTGCAAGAAGCCAGCTGAAGAGCAAAAACAGTGTAAGTGTCGGGTTGAAATGCAAAAACTATGTAAGTAGCTCGCTGAAGTGCCAAGACAATGCAAGTAGCCGGCTGAAGTTCAAAAACTCTGCAAGCAGCCAGCTTAATTGCAAAAACTAAGTAGCTGACCGAAGTGCAAGAAAGTGGATGTATCCGGCTGACGTAGAAAAACAGTGCAAGTAGCCATCTGAAGTGCAAAAACTGTGCAAACAGCTTGTTAACGCGCAAGAACTGTGCGGGTAGCCATCTGAAGTGCAAGAACAGTGCAGACACAAGATGAATAGACACCCAGCAGAATCACTCGTTGAACATTTACGTGTCCTTTGTTTGTGATGCTTTTACTAAGTGTCAACCAACTCGCATGAACTGCTCTAAAAATAAAGGACTTTATTTTTTTTTAATATGATTCGACTCCACCTTAAACGGTTGCGTTTAAGTCTTTTTTTTTATTGTTATTGGGAAATTCTTGACATGGACAAAAATTTGGGTGCTCTTGTCATCTTTGTAACACAAATAAATAAGCTTAAACATGATGAGGTGCATAGGAAATGAGCTGTGCACACCACAGTGAGTCCACAAATTCAGACGAAAGACTGCATGTGCTATATTCAGTTGTGTTTATCAGAGGCGTCAGCAGATGTGAAACATGAGAGCTGTAATAATATCAGGCAGAAAGGTAATTCTCCTTGTTGAAATGGAAGCACCCAGGAAAGCTGAATGGAAGGATATAGAGTTTCCTGTGATATTGATGACTATAATATTACATTATCGTGCAGGACCTTCTTATATAGAGACATCTTTAACATTAACGAAATGTTTCTTTGGCCCTACATGCAACATCTCATCATGTGGTTCCCTGCATTACTAATTGCAATCATTTACTGTTGCGCGCTCGATCACAGCACCTTAACATTCTTGATGGGAACATTTCCCTTGAGATCATCATCATCATCATCATCATCATCACCATCATCATCATGATCATCATCATCAGCCTAGTTACGCCCACTGCAGGGCAAAGGCCTCTCCCATACTTCTCCAGCTACCCCGGTCATGTACTAATTGTGGCCATGTTGTCCCTGCAAACGTCTTAATGTCATCCGCCCACCTAACTTTCTGCCGCCCCCTACTACGCTTCCCTTCCCTTGGAATCCAGTCCGTAACCCTTAATGACCATCGGTTATCTTCCCTCCTCATTACATGTCCGGCCCATGCCCATTTCTTTTTCTTGATTTCAACTAAGATGTCATTTACCCGCGTTTGTTCCCTCACCCAATCTGCTCTTTTCTTATCCCTTAACGTTACACCTATCATTCTTCTTTCCATAGCTCGTTGCGTCGTCCTCAATTTCAGCGGAACCCTTTTCGTAAGCCTCCAGGTTTCTGCCCCGTACGTGAGTACTGGTAAGACACAGCTGTTATACACTTTCCTCTTGAGGGATAGCGGCAACCTGCTGTTCATGATTTGAGAATGCCTGCCAAACGCACCCCAGCCCATTCTTATTCTTCTGGTTATTTCAGTCTCATGATCCGGGTCCGGGGTCACTACCTGCCCTAAGTAGATGTATTCCCTTACCACTTCCAGTGCCTCGCTACCTATCGTAAACTGCTGTTCTATTCCGAGACTGTTAAACATTACTTTAGTTTTTTGTAGGTTAATTTTCAGACCCACCCTTCTGCTTTGCCTCTCCAGGTCAGTGAGCATGCATTGCAATTGGTCTCCTGAGTTACTAAGCAAGGCAATATCATCAGCGAAACGCAAGTTGCTAAGGTATTCTCCATCAACTTTTATCCCCAATTCTTCCCACTCCAGGTCTCTGAATACCTCCTGTAAACATGCTGTGAATAGCATTGGAGATATCGTATCTCCCTGTCTGACACCTTTCTTTATTGGGATTTTGTTGCTTTCTTTGTGGAGGATTACGGTGGCTGTGGAACCGCTATAGATATCTTCCAGTATCTTTACATATGGCTCATCTACACCCTGATTCCGTAGTGCCTTCATGACTGCTGAGGTTTCGACTGAATCAAATGCTTTTTCGTAATCAATGAAGGCTATATATAAGGGTTGGTTATATTCCGCACATTTCTCTATCACCTGATTGATAGTGTGAATATGGTCTATCGTTGAGTAGCCTTTACGGAATCCTGCCTGGTCCTTTGGTTGAAAGAAGTCTAAGGTATTCCTGATTCTATTTGCGATTACCTTAGTAAATACTTTGTAGGCAACGGACAGTAAGCTGATCGGTCTATAATTTTTCAAGTCTTTGGCGTCCCCTTTCTTATGGATTAGGATTATGTTAGCGTTCTTCCAAGATTCCGGTACGTTTGAGGTCATGAGGCATTGTGTATATAGGGCGGCCAATCTTTCTAGGACAGTGTTCCCACCATCCTTCAACAAATCTGCTGTTACCTGATCCTCCCCAGCTGCCTTCCCCCTTTGCATAGCTCCCAAGGCGTTCTTTACCTCTTCGGGTGTTACTTGTGGGATTTCAAGTTCCTCTAGCCTATTCTCTCTCACCTTATCGTCATGGGTGTTACTGGTACTGTATAAATCTCTATAAAACTCTTCAGCCACTTGAACTATCTCATCCATATTAGTAACGATATTGCCGGCTATGTCTCTTAACGCACACATCTGATTCTTGCCTATTCCTAGTTTCTTCTTCACTGCTTTTAGGTTTCCTCCGTTCCTGAGAGCCTGTTCAATTCTATCCATATTATTGGTCCTTATGTCCGCTGTCTTACGCTTGTTGATTAACTTAGAAAGTTCTGCCAGCTCTATTCTAGCTGTAGGGTTAGAGGCTTTCATACATTGGCGTTTTTTGATCAGATCTTTCGTCTCCTGCGATAGCTTACTGGTTTCCTGTTTAACGGCGTTACCACCGACTTCTATTGCGCACTCCTTAATGATGCCCATAAGATTGTCGTTCATTGCTTCAACACTATGGTCCTCTTCCTGGGTTAAAGCCGAAAACCTGTTCTGTAGCTTGATTCGGAATTCCTCTAGTTTCCCTCTTACCGCTAACTCATTGATTGGCTTCTTATGTACCAGTTTCTTCCGTTCCCTCCTCAAGTCAAGGCTAATTCGAGTTCTTACCATCCTATGGTCACTGCAGCGCACCTTGCCGAGCACGTCTACATCTTGTATGATGCCAGGGTTCGCGCAGAGTATGAAGTCGATTTCATTTTTAGTCTCACCATTCGGGCTCCTCCACGTCCACTTTCGGCTAACCCGCTTGCGGAAAAAGGTATTCATTATCCGCATATTATTCTGTTCTGCAAACTCTACTAATAACTCTCGTCTGCTATTCCTAGAGCCTATGCCATATTCCCCCACTGACTTGTCTCCGGCCTGCTTCTTGCCTACCCTGGCATTGAAATCGCCCATAAGTATACTGTATTTTGTTTTGACTTTACCCATCGCCGATTCCACGTCTTCATAGAAGCTTTCGACTTCCTGGTCATCATGACTAGATGTAGGAGCGTAGACCTGTACAACCTTCATTTTGTACCTCTTATTAAGTTTCACAACAAGACATGCCACCCTCTCGTTAATGCTATAGAATTCCTGTATGTTACCAGCTATGTTCTTATTAATCAGGAATCCGACTCCTAGTTCTCGTCTCTCTGCTAAGCCCCGGTAGCACAGGACGTGCCCGCTTTTTAGCACTGTATATGCTTCTTTTGGCCTCCTAACTTCACTGAGCCCTATTATATCCCATTTACTGCCCTCTAATTCCTCCAATAGGACTGCTAGACTCGCCTCACTAGATAACGTTCTAGCGTTAAACGTTGCCAGGTTCATATTCCAATGGCGGCCTGTCCACACAAAGCACTGAGTTCGTTGCTTTGTATATTTGGTAAGACTTGAGTATTGTGTTTACACATTTACGTGCAATTGTCTGCATATATGTGGCACAAATTCTGTTGGAAAAAATAAAAGCATAATGGACATGCATGTCACGAACGACAGACCCGTTTAGGACATAATTCTTGACAGTAAAATAGCGAGCGCGGAGTTCTCAACAAATGAAGCGCAAGCAAGGCAAATGCCGAATGTTCCCTCTTACAAAATTTGCACCCTTTGTGGCTTATCTTGTCCTACAAATATAATCGTCATCAGCCTTGCTTGCGTTTCCTTTCTTGAAAACTCAGCGCCCGCTACTTTCCTGTCGAGAATGCTGTGTCACGTCGATAACGCGCAAGCCGTTCGTGACTTGGAAGTGCCTGGCTCGCAGCGTTAAAGAAACGACATGCGGGAAAAACAGATGGCGATTATCGTTGTGTGGCAAGATAAGCCCCAAAGCGGTGTAAATTTTTTTAAGAGAGTATAGAATCGTTTCTGGGCACGATGTTTTTTAAAGGTTTGATTAGCAAACGAAGTGCGCGTCATCTGCGGCAGTGCTAAACCAAAAATGTGACTTTCATGAGAAAAATAATGTAACAAAGAAAACGAAATAACTCCGCCATCGGTCGCTAGCACAAAGAAACCGCAGCTATATATTGTGATCAAGAGGAGGAAGACCCTTTTATTTTTGCCGCCCTTCAGGGAGCTCGGCGCCAATTGTCAGTCCTTGCGCCGAGTGTTTTGCCCTCTCATCACAGATGGCGCCACGACCCATCCAACAAGAAAATGTGATCGGTTCGCGCAGGCAAAACGCAAGTTGATCAATTCTTGGCAAGACAAGCGATTAATGCTCCCATATCTTGCGAAATGTCAACGCGAACTAGCGCTGTTTAATCGTGTGTCATGTCTTCTGATGGGAGCCCATACTTCGCAGCGATAACTGATCGGCTCGTCGGTCGGGCCCTGGCAGCGGAGGAAGCATAGAGTTACTCTATAGGAGGAAGCCAGAGATTGTGGCCGGACCAGGCAGCCTTCCAGTTCGGCTCGTAGAACTTTTATGTCAAATAAGAATGTTTTTTAGCCAATGAAACGATCTCTGTGCAACGCGAAGTTCTATAAAAAGGAAGAAGATAGGAAGTGCCGGCTGCTCCGCACAATTTCTTAGTTTTGCCTCAAGCCTTATCCAGCGTAATCATCCGCTAAACGAGATGGTCAAGCACGCTGAAGTAGTAGTTATTATTTTTTGTTCTGTATTTTTCACGCCGCGACACGCAATTTTTAGACTGCATTAGAAATGCTTTAAACCACACATTGCATTGCATTTCACAAAAATACAACATTCGTTGTCTTACTTGCAATCCGAATGATGTCACAGGAAGTGATAAGTGCGTTTCCACAGTCGCTACGTTTTCAACTGATCGAGTCAGTCATGTTGATTGTGCTACGACAAATGTGTGCCAACACAGTCGACGACATTAAGTTTCTGGACCACGGTGGAGGAATACCAAAATATGGTGAGGAACTAGCAGACGAACTTCTTTTGCGCACTAGGTGGCGCCTAGGAGGCAGTTCTCGAATTTTTGTAAGACTTTCCAAAATCAAAACTAACTCCAATAGGCTTAAGCTTCTTTTTATTGTCAACTTTGGTGTCTGAAATTATCACACTTGTTGCAAATTCTCAATCCATGTTATTTTCTAGGTAGCGCTGTCTGTTTTACTACTTCAATGCATTGGTTACGGTATTTGTTGCTCCGGTACATCCACGTGTATATTTCTGCGCATGCTCAGTTCCCAAACCGCGACGCCTGATGCTTTGGTTGGTGACGGACGACGACGTCGGGTCCGAGGAGAGATGTGTTCGCAATGGTTTTTCAGCGCCGTAGGAGCGTAATCTGGAAGCTGGTTCGCCCAAATTGCGTCGCAGCGGAGCACTTCACGGGCTTCGCATGTGAATGAAATCGACCCGACGAGGCCGCAAGGCTTGACAACATCATCAGCCGCCGTCGACTGCCAACAACCGAGGAGGTAAGAGGGCTCGTTGGTTGGCCCAGTTAGGTTTAGAGCCGCGGTCCGTCACTCGTCGCATATTTTGAACCACGAACGTGTGGAAATCAGTTTGTTCGGCCCGCGAAGGTGATCGCAGTTTTGTCTGATGTAAACAGTTCCGGTTGAGCGCCTGTTGTGAGTCGCGCTCGCTGTCCTTTGATCGCTGTCGTGCGAAACAAGCAACTCGTTCGGGTGCTGTGCTGTTGACACTGCGGCGGCGGCGACGTTTGGAGTGTGTCATCGTGTCGGCTCCGCGGCACTAAAGTGTTATGTAAACAGCGTAAAACGCGTCTAAACAAGAGGGCATCCGCTCGGAGGGTCATCGGCGTCTGTCTCGCGAGTCAGCATTGGCCCACTGCCGCAGTGATCGCGACGCTAATTGAATATTTTAGTCGATCGTGAGCGAGCGAGTGAGTGGTGGCGGCGGGCGAGCGAGCGTCCGACCTTGGGTGTTGCAGGAATCGCCTTGCGTGCAGCATTTCTCCTTTTCCGCTTTGCCTCTGGCGAAGAGCGGCTGTCAGCGGTGTCGCAGGTGAGGCCGTCGCATTAATTTTGTTTTGCGCCAGGTGACTAATAAAGCGCCTCGTCGCCGGGGTTGGCCTTCCTTTCACGGACTCTTCTTTTGCGAGCTTGCGCCGATCGCTGGCGGTTCCCGCCCCCCTGCTCGCTCGCCCACTTCTAGAAGCAACAGACACGCCAACGACTTCGTCGTTGGTCCCCCAACCGTGGCAGTAGCCCGACAGAGAGAACAGAAATAAGAATGGATGGCGTAACGAAGTCGTGCTCGAACATATAGACCGTGTCCTCACGACGCGTTCATCCTCGTATGTCGCGAGTCTCTTTTGCGGCCCCTATAGTTGCTTTTGTTCTTATTGTTCTTGTCGTAGCACACCCTCCCCTTTTCCGGCCCCGCCGGCGGTCGTAGCAGACGAGTTCCTTCTGCATCATTTCACACTACGCTCGTCCCGCGATTGCCGCGTAAGCCCCCCGGAAAAGGAGCCGAACACGTATAGCACTACACAGCCACTGCCGTGTGGTGGCTCGACTTGAACGCGTTCCGCTCGCAGTTCTTTCCTCCGTTTTAATTCGTGAGCTCCGCTTAAAATAGCGGGCCGTGCCAACGTAGGAGCGGACTTGTGCGCCGATAATAAATACCTCCCTCCTTCTACTGCCACCGCTGCATTACATCCTACCTTCTTTCCTTTTAACCGCCGCGTCGTCTGCACTTACTTTAGATCTGCATGCAAGCAACAAAGGAATAACAGACAGCCTATTTATATGTACCCCGCAGGTCAGCGGCCTCGCCTGTTATATACAACACACACGCACCTGCAACGTTTTCGTAACGTCTTGCTGACGGCGCACGATTTCGTCTGGAAAGCTCTTCACCACAAATAACTAGAGAAGGGCTTGCTTTGATTCCTGCTGCTTCGCAGTTGGAAAATGTAATTTTCGTTTTGTTCTCAAGGAAGAATCGCAACATATATTATCGACTTGTACAACTTGTTGCTCTGTAACTTGTCGTTTGAGTGCAGCGGAGCCATAGCACTGGCGTCGTGTGGCAATTCTCTTTTTCTTTTGTTCAAGTGTTCGCCTATCTTTTTTTTTTTTTCTTTTGTACTGACAGCAGCATTGAGTGTGTCTGTGCTACTGTCGGTTCCATCGATTTACATTCAATGCCAAGGCTTCTTTTTTTATTTTTGTGGTCGGGTTGCCTTTGCAAGGCTTGTCAGCCTGTGTTGGCTTCGTCGCGTGCTATTGTTCCATATTTGCTTGTGAATGGCAATGAGTGTTTGTGACCGATGGGGTGACGTCACCTGTCTGGCAGGCACGCGACAGCCCGCAAGGATGTAATAATTCATTTGGAAGGGTTCCATGTCTTCCGGTGCCGACAGGTTTCCTCTTGAGCCATGTTGCTTTTGTTTTTTGCCTGTGCTTCTAGACGCAGTTGCTACGCCCATTTCAGGGATTATTGTCATCCTTTGAACAAAAAAAGTGGGCGACTAATAATACCCATGACACACGGATAATATTAATTTAATTAATTCCAATTGACTTGGAAGCGATTACGTAATATGTTCATCCTGGGCATAAAATTGGATGCACGTCGAACTGTATGAAAGCGTGTAAACACATTATCACTGCCAGCATTTGCGAAACTAGACACCAGTTCAGCCTGGATCGTCACACCGTCACAGACAAGAAAAAACACCCTTGAAGTGTGTTTCCTATGTCGCAAGCTGGCACGAAAACCCAGAATCTTGTAACAACCTTCTGTCCTACCACACAGTGTTACACTTTCATATCTATGCTTACGGTTTCATACATCATCCAGTTCTTTTACCACAGGGAGCTGTTGCTTTCTCACTTATACGGAGATGCTGCTTCTGGCGTGTAACCTGGGGGGCTTAAAAAGATTGTTTTTGTGTTTGCTAAACAACAGTCTCCGGTATCAAGAACCAGCATGAAAAGCAGTTATGTCCCTGTGCTGTTACGAGATCCGTTGAGGTTAAGCTGTGCACGAGGGGCATAAACTTTAAACCGTTGAAGCAGTTAGTCTCATTTATTTTGCCCATACGGATTGAGTATAATGTGTTCATTTTGTAGTAGACTCAATGTAATTTAATCGCTGGTAATTTGAACTTATGATTATTATGAGGAACACAGCCAGAAACTATGATTGGAGGATTGTTCGTCAGGCAAGGGTAGTCTTATTTTCCACACATTTGATCTTCTGTCTGCTACAGGCACAGTGTCGTGTTATAGTGCCACACAATAAGTTGCCAGAAATCTAGCAAATTTTTAAGCTTTAAGCTTACAAATAGTGCTAAAAAATGACACTGGTGAGAAGGACAGGCACTATATTTAAACACTTGGAAGCAAGTTGGCAGCTAGCCTTAGCAAAGCAACCTCCTCTGACACCACCCCTCCCTCCTGTTGGAGCCCATCTGTGTGTGGACTCTTGGGAAGTAGACTGTCCATAGTTGCCTGACCTTGTAAGGCATTGTTTGGCCATCGTCACGATCAGCCCTTATTACCCATTCTCAGCTATGCACTCGCCCATACTCTTAGCGTTCTCAGCAGTTAGAAATAGCTGCTTGCCTATCGTGTGGTGAGGGCGTATCTCCCACAAGCCTCTCCCTTAGATTTCTCATAACTAGGCTTCAAGATTGCCATGCAATGCTCTCTCCTAGGTTTCTTTTGTTTATTTGTTTCTTTATTTCCTTCACAATTCCTGCGCTGGCTCAGCCACCATATTTGCAGGTGCCGTAGACCATTAGCACCAGAGTTTCCTTTAGTGATTTTTTAGGAAACATTGTCAAAACTGTGACAGTCACAAGCAATTTAGTTTAGTTGTGGCTACGTCACCTTTGATGTCCCCAGATGCTTAGGTAGCTGCAGTGGAACTATGAGGCCAACAGGCACCGGCTATCTTTGCGGCTTCCAAAAATGCACGATAGCATTGTGCTCCCTCAGAAATATATAAATGATATGGCTGGTATGTGAAGTGCATGCTTATCTGTCATGTGTGTTACCTCCTCCCAAAGGTACAGGAAAAAGGACATGGTGGTTTCTGTTGGTTCTGTGACAGTAAATTGGGTTCCTGTGGCCAAAGGAATTTGGGAACATCTATTCCACCTACTGATGACGGTGCCTGCACACCTAGTGCAGTCAAATCCCGATATATTTAGCACAAATACAACAAATTATTGGATATAAAAAAGGTATTTTTGCAATCAGATGAGGCTACGTTATAACAAGGTTGGACTACAGTAGCCATCTAGCTAGCCACGTATGCACACGCATGTGTACTCTCAGCCTTCAATAATTGATTGCCCTTAATAGAGCTTCAGAAAAGAGAATGCACAAGATCTTAGAAGCCTTTGCTGTATAAAAAAAAGTGGGGCGACTTCTGCGTTTGTGAGCTCATTTGTGAAGAGAAACAGCTGGTGTACCATGACAATGATTTGTAAATGTATATTTAGTATAAATGATTCGCAAGATCTTTTTGTTGTTGTTACTAATTTGTGAAATAGTTATATGTGCCGAGTTTTCACAACAAACATTATGGTTACTTACTCTGTTTCACACTTGTCAAACAATGCAACGAAGCACTCATCCCTTCTTTACACCCTCCCCTCTCTGTAATTGTGTTTTTGGCATTACATTCATGAACGTTCAACACAGCGGAATCTATGTGAATATTGCGGGCATGTCTCACTTTGCACATTTTGTAGTGTAGCCGTTTTTGATCTGTGACGCTTTCTACGGATTAACAGCCCCATACGTTACGACCACAGCTCGTAAACTTAAGGTTACGTCAAATGACATATTTGCGCACCTTCGTGCTTCCAGTACGCGACATTCGTACGTTTTAATTGTACGCGGTGCACTCTGGTTGCCGGTTGCAGGAATGTGCCACACCGCTCGTACGGTTGTAAAGTGGTTCAGATGTGCAACGCCTTCTGCATTCCGAATACGTAATATTATGCCACATAAAACTGTAAGACTCAACGTTACATCTACAAGTGATTTACAGCAACGTTTGTAATCCTATATATAACTCAACTAAACTAATTACATGGCACATGCCTGTGTCTTTCCTTCATATCTGGCCCACTAGCTTCTGGTCACAAATTCGAGCAGTTAGGGAAGTCTTTGTAGGCAATGCAGCATTGAATTGCCTGTTATGTATGAAATGTAGTAAGTGGTTGCTGTCTGCTTCGTATCCTCTTGCAAGTGCAATTTCTTTAACTTTGTACTAGTACACAGTGAATGACCTGTATTAGTATTGACTCGTATTGATGCTCTGTTGCCATGTGGTACCTGTGTCAAGAGCGATGACAAGCAACACTTCTACTTTTGTATTTAATTTATTTTATTTTATTTATTTACAATGCCTCAAAGGTCACCGAGGGGGTCTTACATGAGCCACCAAGTCTTGAACTAATGACTGCAGACAGTGATTGAGCTTTTGCACTGTCACGAAACAGGTGCCAGGATGAGCAGCGGCAGCACGGTGACGCCCCCTGGCGTCACGGGTGGGCCTAGCACGGCAGCCAGCGTGGCGAACTCGTCGATGCTCCCCGTGGTGCTGGCCACGGCCAACATTACGGCCGAGAACGCCAGCCAGGTGTTGGAGGACCTGCCGCCCACCTTTCTGCAGACCACGGGGGCTCAGGCCCTGTCCGGGGCCTTCGTCTGGACCGCCCTCATCATCACCTGCCACCAGGTGAGCACACCTTGAGAGCCCCCAAAATCCCTGTGACTCTTCTTTTGCGGCCCTAATTATAACCAGACTGGTCGGTATGAATCTGTACAGTCAAACTTCAATATAACGAACAAAGATATGATGAGTTGTTGAACGTAGCAATATGAATCTTAAGTATTTCTCACCCATATTAGTGGGTAACAAATGTGCACTCACTATGAAGAGCAGATATAACAAAGGTATTTTCATGTTGCATGCAACTACATTCTAACTAGGTTCAATTATACCATAGTTGTTTTTAATTCCATGCATTCTCTGCCTCTTTTCAGGCACATTACAGTAGGTAGCGCTCACCTTGTTTGGGGCCTCCTTGGTAAAGAAAAAGAAATATTGAGTTTGGTGGTGTGATTTGAACCAAAGAGCCCTAGTATTGAATAGAGCCCTATGTTCTACTCAATAGGCCACAGACACATGCCTGACTCAAGTGAACAATGACCTTATTATTCTCTGTCCACCGTCAAAGATAGTTCTTTGAGTGAATTGGCATGTGAGTCATGTCATTTAGCAACAACTTGTCTAAAAAGAGGAGTGAATTGCGCTGCCTTTGGGCCCAGTTTACTCATTCACTGCTTACAGGGTCAGTACAGGTCGTAACTGAACAGGTTGCAACATTACATCAACAGAGTGCAATAATTATTTTCCGTGCTATTGCCATGATGGTATAGTCATCGGCGTCGTGCTGTTGTTGTCACCGTTGTTAAACCATAACCATCACCGTTTTCATCACGTACACATACACTTCTGTCACACGTGGTTGCTTTTGCAGAACCTCAAACGATGCTAGATAGCCAGCTATTTCCGAAACGCTCACATAACATCGATTCCCACAGCGCGTGGGATCTACATACCTTCTTGCAACCTTTCTTTTTTCTTCTAATGATGTACTAATGTCACACAAAAGGAGAACAGGGCCAAGTTTTTGGTGAGAGCTAGCCATAGCCGCAGGCACAGTCATTGCTCTGGTCCTTCTGCTGACAAGTGTCGCTACACCATTAGAATCTTTTGTTCATGTGATTTCTTTGCATGATCTTGTATGCAGTCCTCTAGCATTTTTACAACCTTCTTTTTTTTTTTCCCCTTACAATGAATAGAAAATAGGCAGACATTTAGAAACGAACTGAAATTTACAAAAAAACAGAATCGGAATGGTAGTTCACTCATCAATGCATGTATGATGATGAAATAACTTTATTAAAAGATAAATGGCTCATTAACCTGTGGGGTTGGAAAAGCAGGCGATACATATAGCTTTATTGTTGCTATAACGCATCATGATAATGATAAATGACAATGATGATGCCACATTATTGGCAGGGCCAGCTTACACCAAGCGGAGGGTGCCCAATTCTGTGACAGAGGTGTACAATGCATGTATCATGTTGCTCAGGTCTTGCTCATTATCCAAATTTTTGTTCATTTGTTGCCGTTTATTATGTCATTGTCCTGTAATGTGCTTTCTTGTTTCTTATTTGTGCAGGCAACTGCCAATTATAACCATTTACGTTGTATTATGTGCAGATCTACCAACACCTGCGGTTCTACACGTTGCCGACAGAGCAGCGCTGGATTGTACGGATACTGTTCATAGTGCCCATCTACGCGTTCGACTCGTGGCTTAGTCTGCTCTTCTTCCGCGAGAACTACTACATCTACTTCAACAGCGTTCGCGACTGGTACGAAGGTGAGCTAAGATCCTTGTTATGAAAGCAGTGCCCAGCTATCTGTACCACCCATCTAGCTTCTACCATCCTCGCAGAAAGGCAGCTAAGCTGAAGTGAACCTTTGCAGTCGTGAGAATTTACCACATTGCAGTTGTCATGGTTGGGAACTAGTATTCCTCTCGTTCTGGATGCCCCACAAAAAGAGCACTCATGTAAACAAACATATAACAAGCTGTTTATTTCATTACATTTTCTTTATTGCTGAGGCTGTTGTACGGTGTAGTCTCCAGCCAGCTTCATGTTGCACATATGCCAACTTGCAGATAAAGCAGGCTTCTGAGAGCGAGGGCGATGTGGTGTCGTGCCGATGCCCTCTCCCCTTGCGCAACACCTGGTGTGCTAGCGCAGCAGCAGGTGTTCCCTTTTGCCCGCTCTGTTCCGTCAAGGTGCGCTCATGACGTGGCGTAGCAGCCAATTGCAATGCGATTTTAGGTGCCGTTTTGCTGCTGTGGACGACAGAGCCCGGCTTTATCGCTCAATGGGCCATTCGATGCTTTCGCATCAGAGAGAAGGCAGAGCTTGTCACATGAACCCGTGAACCCGACGCGGTCTCTCGGCTCCAGTGTGGGAGAATGCGGAGAGGGGGCATCGCTTGCTGACGCTGCTTGAAGCAGAAGGATAGTGTGTCTCTATTGGCAGTCACGCTCGCCTCTTGGCGCTATGGTAACAGGGCATTCAATTTCTTCCACCTCGTCCAATAGTAAACCAATTCGAAAAGTTATTCCGGTAAAACGATTCCTAGACAGCGGTTTCAAACTTCCAGTGTATAACTAAAATTTGCAATGTGGGGACTGGGCAGAAGGCACCTTTAAGCCAAAGTTGTGGTGGTAATGCATTGCAAGATCCTTTCTGCTTAGTTTCAGAGACTACTGTTCCTGCAAACTTTCCTCTCTTTGTGTTCCCAGAATGTGAACAGTTGGGCATGCTGCACTTTTGCACTGTGTTCAACTAGCCTTTTTTTGTTTCTTTTTTTACTGGAGGCAATGTCGTTTTCTTTGCCCCTGTCAAAGTGCATTATCAGGTAGAGACCCCGTCAAGTCTTCTGTGGCTTTCACTCTGTGCCCCCAGCAGTTTTGTGCATGCTATACATGTACCATTATGCCGAAATAAAATGAATGAATGAACAAATAAATAAATTAATTAATCTACTTGGATCTTTTCTGAAGTACTCTGAATGCTTGGTATAGCTGTGGTTCAATTGTCTTGACCTCTTCGTTCCAGCTTTTGTGATCTACAACTTCCTGAGCCTCTGTTATGAGTACCTAGGAGGTGAAAGCAACATCATGTCCGAGATCCGGGGGAAGCCAATACAGTGAGTGGTGTCTATTTCTTGAAGGCTTCATTCGACGTTGTTTGTCCATCGCTAAAATGAACCTGTTGGTGTTGACGTGAAGAGATTCTCATCTTTTACTAAATACCATATTTATCCAATTCTAATGCACACCATATTTCCTGAGAAAATATGTGATCAAAAGTTGCCTGTGCCTTACAATCACATACAGCACCAAAACTGTGTAGGGTTAGGTAGTGTCGGTGTCAGCGTAGTCAACGATGTCATCAGAGTTGCTGAAGAACAAGTTTTTGTTCGAGTTAGCAATGACAGCGCCCTGCTTTCATTGCAAAAGCTTGGTTTAAGAAGTTAATTTGCATGCTAAACTTGTGGTAACAGATTCGCATGACATGATCTCGGGTTTCTGCGAATTTTTATAAATTGTAGGATAAACTGATGAACTGGTTAGCTGAGGTGCGAGCCACCATTTTGTTCGTGATTGTTGCGGAGCTGTCAAGAAACATGGAATATTTTACGCAGTAGGCCACCCAGAAAACATGCAATCATATACCTCGATAAAGAGTTGTCTGAAGGGGACCATGACAGACATTAGTAGGCGTAAATAAATCATGCGAATACATTCTGTCAAGCCAAATTCTGCAGGTATTGTCATCTTATTGCAAAAACTGGAGGCAGGCTACTTTCTTCATGCTACAAAATTGAGTGACCATTACCTCCTTCAGGCAACATATAATTCTGTCCAATAAAAACTTAGTTTCGCCAAGTTTACGGATTGTGGACTCCATGTCAGAACGGTCTATAAGAACATCATGTGTGAGAACATCAACTATTTAACATCTTGCATGCATGGAAAGGGCCTATCCAGCTATGTGAAACATATGCCCGATATAAAACACTGAAACAGTTAAAAAAAAAGTGGACCCACTGCATAATGACATAGTGATAATGAGAGCAGATACTATGACATCTACCTTCCAACTTGCTTGAATAAAATGCCTTGCACATAGGTCCAGTCAGGAGGGCTAAGCATGTTTGCTACTGATGTTAAATATTATTATTTCTATAAGTGCTATCACTGTTGAGCATTTTTGTCATGCACAATTGTGCACACAGCAGCAGCACCTGAAGGGGTTAAATATTTGGGTGCACAAGATTTTCGTACCTTGAACTCCTAAAGAGTGGGTGGTACGTTAGATTTGTGGTGCGTCAGGATTGGGTAAATACAGCACTCCTATAAGATTTATTTATTTATTTACCGTAAATACCCCTTTAAGTGCATTGCATGGGGGAGGCAGGGGGAATACAAAATTCTGATAACCAATCTAATGATAGTGTATGAGTTGCTTACTGCAGATTAGTAGTTACTTGTCGTCGTGGCCAAGTGGGTGTGACGTTGTGTTGCTAAACACGAGGTCACGGGCTCAATTCCCGCCGGCCTCGGGTGGTCAAAATAAATCCTCGGCCCTCCATTGAGGTGACCCTCACAACCTGTTTGTCACTGTGGTACAGTAAACCAAATTGTTTGATGTTTGGATTTGATGCACGCTCGCTATGGATACTTAGTAGCCATTGCGTATTGAATATTAAAGCAAAGCATAGCATTACTTCTAATTTTGCTTGGTAGAGGTCCCCCAGCCTGCCTTGCAGAGCTTCCACAGATATGCAACTTCATTATCATTTACCGTCACTTATTCAGCTAAGGGAATCATACGGAAATTGTGTGCAAAGGTTTGGATCCCTAGCCATGGCTATCTGGGATCCATTCAATATAGTACGCACACTGTGAGAAAATACAAACAGGGCACAAAGGAGGTACACATTAAAGGATACTAGATTGTATCAGAAATGGAAACTAAAGTTTAGCATTACAGAGAAGTGTTGAAAAGTCTAATTTTAAAGAAACATGAAAGTTGGAATTATATTTCACATCAGGAAGATTATTCCAAATAGTGGATCCAACACTACAATCCACCTTTTCCCCTATACATCTTTATCTTGTATGCATAAGAAATTGGCGTGTTGCGTGTTGTACCTCGATAAAATAAAGTAAGAAGAATGAAAGGAACAGTTGTGAATGCTACTCTCATGTATCATTAGAGCAGTGTTAAAAATCTGATAATAAATAGTTTTTAATACATTGTTGTTTCTTTTGTTGCTTTAGTGACGACATGCCTGTTCTCTCTTCCAGACAAAGTTTCTGGTATGGTACGTGTTGCCTTTCAGGAAAAACATACACCATTGGCTTTCTCCGATTCTGCAAACAGGTATGCCGTTTTCATGCGCTGAATCATGTTTTCTCATGCGTAGAAGACGGCACTGGCCTTAAAAGGAAGCTTTGGCTCGGAGGCTCCTACCTATAGATACTACATGGGAAAGGAGAAATAGTTTTTCTAGGCAACCACTGCACCGAATTCGAGGTTGTTTGTTACACTTCAAAGAAAATGTTTAAATGTAGTTACTCTAGGGAGCAGATTTCCTATATTTAAGCCATGGGTATTTGAATAAATATTGTTGAAAATTGCAAAATTTAGAAATGGGGAGCTATCAAGTTTACAACTCTGTAAATCAGCAGTGAAGAATGATATAAATGTTATGTGCGCATTGTAGCAAATCCACATAAAGCTGTAAATTAATATGCCAAATTTATCCGCTTCAGACGCTCTAGCAAAATTGCCAAAAATTTGTGCGTTTGAAAAAGAAAATAGAAGCATGAAGTTTGCACATCCGTAACTCTGAACCAAAAACAGATACTGCAGTTCTGTAAACTGCAACTATTAAAGCATGTGAGGCAGACAAATGTGCCTTATTAGTTCGGAGTACAAGTAAAATTGATGCTTACAAGGGTTTTACAAAAGTCCTCGTCATAAATTGGGGTGTAATTCAAAGTGGCTTACAACTATAACCCATTGATGCTGTCCACTTTAGGTGTCTCGGGAGGTTCAATTCACAGAATAACTATGGTAGGGATGTTGCGGAGTTGTAAACATGAGTTCTGCAGCCCCCCCCCCCCCCCCCCCTCGTGTTTTCTTCTATCAAGAACATCTCTAAAAAACATTATTGCCTATATTTAAGATTTACCCCCTTCAGTGAGTATATTTTAGCATCTACATTTAAATGCAACAGGCCTCATCGAAATCAACACCGTGGATGCTGGGAAAAACGATTTTTGCATGCTCGTGTATTCTCCTGTGTATATATGTTTAAATAGGAGCTCCTGAGTTAAGGTTTCCTTATTGGTCCTTAGAACTTTTGACGCAGCACAGCACTAAACAGTTTTCGTCTTTTGGTATTCCTAAAAACCCTCAGTGGAGTGTTATGCTATGGAAAAGGTGCCAGCAAATAGTAACACAATTATATTAGTTAAGAGATCTACATTACAAAATGCTCACAAGGAAACATGAATGCAATGTGCTCCCAGAGCAAGAAGCTTTTAGGCTACAAAATCAAGGGGGGGGGGGGGGCGAAGCTATTTTGGCTTCTGTAATACATTCGCATGTGTGAAAAGTTTAGCGCATATTGTGCCTCGCTGCTGAGTGTATGAAGCCGACTCAGTGGTGAATGGCGACAGTATCTAGCGCTTCCTCAGGATTCCGGGCTCTAAATATGTTTGCAGCCAGCTGCACGATTTAATTGATATGCATTAACGAAGTGAAAGTCAAACGCAGTCCACAAGATAACATAGTCTATGTGTACAGAAAGGGCATATGCAGCGAATAGTACTTTGAACAGAGCACACAAGAGTATAGCTATCGGAGCTGTGAACATAGCCTGATGTGTTACGTAAGCTAATTCACAACCACTCACTACGGGAGGCATAAAAACTGCGAAGAAAATCATAACAGATCGGCTTGAATGATGCTGGACCAATTGTGCATCAGCCCATTTAACTAGGACTCCCATTTTTGTTCTTTCTTTCTTTTTTTTCAGGCGACCCTGCAATTCTGTGCAGTAAAACCGCTCATGTCTGTGATCACGCTGATTCTACAGCCCTTCGGGAAGTACTCCGATGGAGACTGGAGGTACGCAGCCACTCTCACCCTCTAATCGTCGTCATCAATCTGTCCGCTGCAGGACAAAGGCCTCTCCCAGTGATATCCAATTACCCTGGCCTTGAGTCAGCTGACCCAATACTATGCCTGCGAATTTTCTAATTTCGTCACCCTGCCTAGGTATTTTCCATCCTCGACTGCGCTTTCCTCTCCTTGTCCCCTCTACTCCGTTGTTTTGGAACTCTAGTAGACCACCAATTACTATCACATGGCCTGTCCAACTCCTTTTTTTTTCTTCGTATCTCGTCTGGAATGTCGGCTGACCCTATTTGCTCTCTAACCCGCAGTGCTGTCTTCCTGCATCTAGTTTCATGTCTTAAATTATGTGTATTCCAAGGATTAACAATAACTACCTGTCCACAAACATTGGTCGACCACTCTTTTAACCCTTTAAGGATGAGACATATAAATACCCTGAAAATATGTTTATTTTCTATCAAAAATGTGCAAGACACATCACGCATGAGCATAATCAACAAACAGAAAGAAGTATTTTGCAGATATGATCTCAGTAATAGGGAGGAAAAGCTCAGGCAGAAAACTGGAAGAGGGCTTCGCCCCTAGCCACCTAATACTACATTTGGAAATTATCATCACATGTGAACCATAGGTGTACATTTCATTTGCTTTATATCACGTGTGGGACATCAGTGCAGCTGGAGATCTGACATTAATCTGCCTCCTTCGACAGTGCTTTCAAAAGAAAGAGAGTCGCGTGCCATATTTTTTCTTCCTCATCCCATGTTTCTGCTCCAAACCAGGGAATTACGCTTGCTGCCTGTCATCGTGTTGGTTGAAGACATTTAGCCAGAAACTTCGTACTCAATACTGAAACTCTGCAAGAAAATGTTTCTTTTTCTGGTATGTTGCTTGTAGGCAACACTTGTCAAAAAAGGGTTGAACATTTATCTATTTGATGATAAAAGGAATTGCTTACTGGCAATCAAATTCATTAATTGCCCAAGCTGCACAAATGATTATATCACTGCATAATGCTTCATATTTTTAGGATTCGGAGATGTGTAGGTCTTTCATTGTTATAAGGATGTTGAACTTTTCATTTTCAAATGAAACAACCTTTATTTTTTTTTAAAGACAGATAGGTTGTTTCAGTGACATCTGTGATGGATCTAAAAGAAAAGTGGTGCTGGAATTCTAAGATGGCACAAAGTCCGGTCTCTTGCTTGCATGTCAGTGTTTCCGCTGTCACTAAAAGTGAGCCGTGGGTGATTTTAGGACTGCAGTATTTCTAAGTAACCTTTCTTCACCTTTCAACAGTTGCTGCTTGTGACACTATGCGGGATATATTGGATCATCACTGTTGAAGAGGCGTTCACCAGGTTTGGGCATTGCAAACAGACAAGCGAAGTGCAAAGATCGCACACTGACGATCGTGTCTGCAAAGTACCAAACCCGGTGCGCGGCGCGAAAACAGCCGGGCTGCGATTTTGTCGTGATGCCACTTCCAGAAGCCTTTCAGAGCTTTTGACCTACTCACGAATGCGAGAAAAGTGCTCAGAGGCATTAGCATCGAGAAAAGGCATCACTACAAAATCTTGGCCCTGAAATTTCAAACAGGAGCTCGATCTCGAAAAATCCCCGCTTCCTGCTGGCTAATCAAGGGTCACACGCATAACCGCCTCTTCGTCAGATGCAGTGCCTGAAACATCGCCAGCTATGATGGAAAGTGACTTTGGTAAATTCTACAATGCAGAATGCGCTAAACCACCACTGGTGCGGGGCTCGGTGCTGCAAAAAAAAAGGGGGGGGAAGAATTAGGAAAGGAGGCAGTGATCGCGGCACAAACGTGACGTGGTTCCTCAGCTCCAGTGTGTGAGAGGGCAGGGAATGCATTTCGCTTGTGGATGCTGGTCTTGGAAAAGGGGGAGGGAGCGTCTGTGCTGGAAGTGAAGCCCACCTTCCGGGAGCATGGCAATGCAACACTTCCATTTCTCTCCTTATGCAAAAACCATATTAAAAAATTTTGCCAGAAAAATGTCCTTTAAAGTGCACTCTATAAGGAAAAAAAAGACCTTCCATGTATAACCAGTATTTCCAGTGGGTCCGGTTGTGTGGATCCTTAAAACTTGAAGATATACAAGTTATTTGTAAAATAAGAGCTCTTGGAGCACTCGCATGAACAGAGCAATGCAAGCTGTAAACTAGCATGAGAATTTCTTGTGTGCTTATGCAACTATATCTGTTTATGGTGGATAGTAATGGAGTTGTGTAAACTTTATGCTTCAATTTATGGGAAGTAACTTTATTAGCAATTTCAGTAAAAAAAAAAGACTTGAAACCCTAAATTAGGATTCTGCAGCTGGTAGCCCACAAAATTTAACTTTCTCTCATAAGTGCAACAACTTTTACTCAGGTCAGTTGAACAGCCGCTGTAGGAGAGCATTCTTGGAGTTGAGCATTTTTTGTGAGTTTGTATTGAGTTTTTGATCAGATGAGCATTTCATTTGCGCTTGTCAAGTTTTTGAGTTGAGCAGTCGTCTTTCCTGTCCATGTTGTCCGCTTCCTTTTGTACCACTTCAGCACTCCTGTTTGTACAAAATTTTGCACCAGCTAGCCCAGCAACTTACTATACGGAAATTTCATTTCAACTTGTGTTGAGTTGAGCATTTCGTTTCAATTTTATGTTAAATTTCTTTCGAATTTGGCATTTTTTTTAGTTTGCATAGCGTTTTCGTTGAGTCGGCCATGAGCTTGAGCGTCCTGTAACGCTGGCTTCTGTTTGTCCATCCATCGCGCGGGCAGGCCAGACAGTGGCTACCTGTACATCACGATAATCTACAACATCAGCGTGTCACTGGCGCTGTACGGCATGGTGCTGTTCTACTTTGCCACCAAGGACCTGCTGGCACCCTTTGACCCCGTGTGGAAGTTCTGCACCGTCAAGTCGGTCATCTTCCTCTCCTTCTGGCAAGGTGATGACCGCATGTGCCGAGTCCCATTTTCGCTTTTCAGAGGAGACGCGGGGCATTTTTTAAATGAGTACCTATACTGCATACATCCAGAAGAAACACTCGCATCAGCCTGGCTAATTTCTTTATGGGCAACGTCGTCGCACTTAACCTTACTGCCACACGGCGTCGGCAAATTTTGCTGCGTCATGGCGTCGTGATAATGTTGATGCCGAGCCTGGCGTTTCAAGAAAAAATTCCCTACCAAATTAAGGTACCTTATTGCAACCTTTATACTTACTATGTGTCATCCTTTCATATGCAAGAAGCCTACAGTAACGTTTAAACATTACCAGAAAAGTGTTGCCTAGTGTACTCCCTTAACACTACAACTAGGTTTTCCGAAAGGCAGCTTTTTTGGGGGGAGAAATTCCATAACGTCTCAGCGGGGGCTGCTATAGTTGCGCATGTGACCAAAGTTTCGTGCTGGTTTGTGCTGACCATGCTGTTTGCAGGGGTCTTGCTGGCGGTGCTGGAGAAAGCGGGGCTCATCTCGGCCATCAACGCCAGCGGCATGGCCAACACGGCCGCGGCAAGTGCCGGCACTGTGTCGGCCGCCTATCAGAACTTCCTCATCTGCATCGAGATGTTCTTTGCCTCGCTGGCGCTCAAGTACGCCTTCCCATATCGTGTCTACGTGCAGGGATGCCGCGCTGATGCGCAGGGCCGTTCGGTTACCATGCAGAGCATCTCTTCTAGCCTCAAGGTGCGTTTTAGACGTTGCGTTGAGTCATCGTCTCTTATGTCTGTCATAGGATCTCTCTCTGGTATAACATGATAATATCAGGACAGGACATCAGCTGCAGCATTCGGAGAGCAACTTAAGTATCAAATTGAAATCTTAATAGTGTTTAGCGATCTTTCATAAGTGCTGATCGTCACCTTTTTATGTGCAAGAGGTCTGTCTCAGAGGTTATATGGCCTTGAGCGTATGTCGGTTCACTTTTAAATTGCACGAAAACTAGAGATAGAGGTAGAGAGAGAGAGGCCTATTTGTAGAGCTTTGCCCCCCTCCTTGTTCCGCCCGCAGGAAACGATGAACCCGAAGGACATAATGAACGACGCCATCCACAACTTCCACCCGCAGTACCAGCAGTACACGCAGTACGCGGCCCCGCCCAACCGCCACCACCACCTCGCCCGCGGAGGGGGAGGAGGCGGCAACAACGACGACTCGCTCCACGGCGGCGGGGCGCGGGCCACGCACTCGACCGGCGCTGCTCCCTCGGTCAACGGGGGCCGGCCACCTACGCGGGGCCGCAACCCGGCCTACAATGAGAAGACCACCCTCCTTAGCTCCGACGATGAGTTCCAGTGAGTTGACGACTACGGCGATGGCGCCAGACGACAAGCCACTGCTTCGTCTCCCGCCACCTCCCCCTCCCCCCCCTCCACTTCTAAACGTGCACGCGCGCAGTCGGCGATTCCTGCTGGCTCACTGATCTCTGATCTCTCTCAATGTTTTCACCCACGCTTTCGGTTCTCGGCGTTTCTTGCTTGGTGTCCGCTGTTGGTGGTCCGGGTGCTTTGAAATGCTTTCTTCTTCTTCAGCGTTAGGTTGACTGAGCAAAAGAGTAGATTCCTTCGTAGAAGCTGTTTGGTGACGAATGGGCTAGCTCGTTGAGGGATTCGCACGCACATCTAACAAGGCAGTCTCTCTTTTTAAAAGCACGACGGAACCCGCTCAATTTTCATAGAGGGAAGCATTTGGGAGCGAATGAAGCCCACCGTGCTTCCGACAGCACTGAAAAATTTGACGGCCAAGGAGTTGTGAGAAGCAAGGAACATGATGCGGAATGAGGGCATTCCAGATTTTTTACAGGTCTTCTTGCAGTATTTTGACGGTCGCTTTTTTGACCGTCTCCTTTTTACCTTAACAGGCCATGGGCGTTACGTGGGCCCGCCAAAAGCAACATTGTGCACCCCGGGGGTAATTTAGTCACCTCAGATGTTAGGTTCACAAGGAGAACATCTGTGCTGTGTTATTTAAAGAAAAAGTTTTTAGAACACCTACGGGTGTGTTGTCAAACCACACTAATTTAGTCAAGAAGCAGTGCCGGAATGCCTGCCAGAGGTCAGAGTTTTCCATGAATGAAAAAAAAAAACGTTTTGGGTGCAAGGGAATCTCATCTTGTGTCAAAATTTGTTTGTTTTCGTTCAGTAACTGGTTGTCACAGGTAATTTGCGTACAGTGTGTCTAAATTGGCAAGTACTGCAGCACGGCGTGCATATTCTAGCTGAACAGTTTCTGTGTGTAGTCCTCTCACAGAGCATGCCCAGAGGAACTGCAAAATGACTTGGTAAAAAAAAAAAAAAGAATCGGACTGTCACCGCAGCTGCTGACACCAACATGCATTCATTTTAGGACAGGTGGTTTCCTTTGTTAGGGCTGTGCCACAAACTTTTGAATTGTCTTCATGATGGCTTAAAAAGTCTAGTGTCACACTCCTCACACTCACAGTAACACAACCATGTCTGGAGCCACACAAGCAGGTTGCGTTTCATGAGTGATCGGGTTCTGTTCTTTCCTGTCAGGGACGCGCCGTACATTCACGCATGTAACCCACAGTGTAAATTTTGCACATTCAAGTACAGCGTGCGAGCTACACGAGGACTTTGCTTAAACATTTTTGGAACTTAGAAGCTGCACCTGAAGGCAAAATAATCTTACAAGCACAGTGCACATCGTGCTTACGCTGCATTACACTTCATCAAGGGAGAACTAGTGCAGGCTGTTTCTCTCATTTTAACTGTCTCTTGCAGTTCCTTCCGTCAAGTTCTTGCCGGTTGTGTTATCCCTACTGGTTTTCCTTCTTTCCTCCACGCCACTCCTTAATTTCCGAGCTGCGTTTGCTATTCCACATTTTGACAGGGCTTGCTTGCAAGATCTCCTGTGTGGCTAGGTTTCCCTTGTTGCATTCTCATCACTTTCTTGATATGCAGATATAGCTGCATAGTCTACAAGCTGTGCTGCCTCTATATATTAGGACACCGCTGCCTTGCGAAAAGTGCTGGAAATCGGCGGCACACAGTATCTTTGTGGAGCCAATGTTCGTGTTGCAATGTCTGCAGCATATGTTGTTGCTACCTCAGGACTATCAAAAGATGGACAGCTCTTCTACCTGGGGCATTAAGTCGACGTCTGTTTCTTTTGTGACCCTAACGAGAGAGTACCATGAATCTGCGATGTACTCAGAATCCGGTGTTTTGTTCATGAACTAGAGCCTTAAATGGCATAAAACCCAACTTTTCCCCCTTTAGTAAAAGTCACAATTTCACCCATTTTAACCGTTTTTGTTGAAACTACAAATGAAACCTGCATCGGTAAGCCTACTTAACTTCTTTCTTTTTCTTTTTTTTTTCTTTTTTTTTTGCAGAGGCAAACAAAGCTGCTTATTTTGTTATGCTGCCCCTCTTGATCAACATCTTAGTTTTAAGAACAGCTTAAATTTTACTCAAGTGCTTCTCGTGTTTGTCATTTTTACTACAAGTAATTACCGATCACGCGATGAGATATTGATGCCCTTTTGGCGAGTCACAAAGGCAGGAGCATCGCATGCTTGGAACGTTTTCCTCAGCTGCTCCCGAGACAATCCTCATGCCTGCTGTGGCACCACTGAGATTAACATCCAACTTTTTGTTGTTGCTAAGCACGAAGTCGCGACGCACACTTATTGCGCACACCTTACGCGATCACTGCGTGCAGTCTTGTTTTCATTTCATTCTTTTCGTTGACTCGAACTTGCCACACGCTGTCTGCATGTTGGCCACTCACGAGAGATTATCATGGCGGGGGACAACGTCTGGAACGAGTCTGAGCCAAAGAAGGAAAGAAGGTCGTTCGTGCCGTCGTTGAAACTGCACGTACCCAACTCCGAAGCAATGGCTGCCAGCCCGCACGACTATCTAGAATCCGGCTCGAAACTAACCCAAAGCCGAGTTGTTAAGTGACGGACCGTGCTCGCCACGGGCCTCCCGCAGTCTTCGTAAGCTAGCTGAGATCCACTCACAAGCTGACTCTAGACACTCGAATACCTCTGGTCACATCCCAAGGTTCCTTGGAAGCCATTCACATGTTGGCTAGGAAACCGGTTACTCTCAGAGTCTGGCCCCGACACATTTTGCGCAAGCAGACGACGCGTCCGCCTCTTCTGGCAGAGGTTGCCTCTGCGGCCTCGTTGTTGTATACATTGTTGCTGTTGTCATCTCTCTTGTCTCTCCGTTTTGTTTTTTCTGGATGTCCTCTCTTGTCTCTATCGCATAGGCATGTGAACAGTTGTGTCTCGAAACCACCGGCGCCGAGGAACGGTTGTGTTCTGCCGGATCTGTCGCATCGACGGCACGAGCTTTTGTCTAGTCCTTGCAAGCACTTCATTTCTGTCCGAAGGGCCAAGCTTGACAAAAATCAACTTGGCCCTGCCTTACATATAGGTTGTGTACAACTTGGGTACTTTCACTTGCTCTGTTTTGTGTCTTCAGTGTTGCGTTTTTTAGCCATGTGGTGCAGAACACTCGTAGGTAGTCTGTCAACGCTTATTGGGAAATGTTGCAGCCCCTATCGTGTGCTGTCAGGGGTGTCAAATTACCTTGTGACAGGATGCTTGCCTGAATATAAAGGCTGAGATGCAGCACGTAAATGCTGCAGCTACACTGTGCAGCAAGCTTGGCTGTGCTGTTTTGTCGTCACTTTCGAAGCCCTGCCATGATTGACGAGGTTTGCCACAGGAATTTTTCCCAGCTCTCCTGTAGCACTCCCAACAGTGCAAAGTTTGAAGTGAGTGAAATGCTTTGTCCCTCTAAATTTTGAAGGGTATTTGGGATACCAAATACTTTGCAGGCACCCTTATGTGTGGCCCTGTGGCAGATAAAGTTGTTCCGAGCAAGTAGCCTTGAAACTTCCAAGGACTATAGGCAGGACGTAGGCCATTTAACTGTAGTTGTTATAGTAAATGAAATCGACGTCGCCTCACCAGATTGGTGATCGGTAGGCAGTAGCACTGTAGAGCGAATGCATCAGTCGAAATGACTGCTTAACCATCAGTACTGAAGCTGCGGCCGACTTCTGTTTGTGTGTCTACAACAAAATGTGCTGCCAAACACTGTGGTACTGTACTGTAATGCTGTACTGTCTGTACAGTGCATGGAACTACAGTCTACAACCAAGTGTTCTGCATCACGTCGGCGCTGCAGTGGCCTTGTGTAATCTCCAACTGCTGCACCTAATGTCGTCATTGTCTTTTTGTTGTCACCACGTGTCCTCCTATATGTGCTTGGCTTGTCTGTTGTCACTGTCTCGTGTGCCTATTTTTGAGCAAATCTGTGGATTAATTGAGAACCACCTGTTCGGTGAACCACCCGTTCAGTGTGCTGCTGGAATTTGATGGGAACACGTACAATTCTGTGCTTCTTGCTGGGCAAACAGGTTTCAGATTGGGAGCGCATTCTTTCTTTATTGCTGGCTTTGCGAGCATTTTGACGATGTACGACTTGATGGGAACACACTGCACAGGAAAATCGAAACACTGACTGAGGCTAAAACGTGCTTAGTTAAACGAAATCATGGCATCTAATTAGACTGGCTGTGAATGATACTAGCTTTAAGCTTTTAACGAAATGTCACAAAACTAACGGAATTCGGAATGTTTAGAAGTCCGGAGGAAAAAAAAATTATGGGCCTTCGGTTAAACTTCTTTCTGCTTGCTTTGTTGTTGCCAAATGGTTGTTTCGGTGCGAATGTTTTACTCTTACAAGACTGGAAGCTATGGATTAAAAACTTTGAGTGCTAGATTTGAAACGAGAATGAGTGCAGTGTGTTTTGAATTGCATCACATTTTTGGGCTGTTTTCCTTGGCAATGTGTTTCTACACAGGTCGTTAGCCTAACCGGCTTCTGGTGTTGTCATGCCATCGCTGTCACTGTGGACACAGAAGGGTCAAGGTCTTTGCCGAGGAATGCATGATCTGAAACAATGTTTTCTCTCTGAACGACAAAGCAACGATTCTTTTTGGTTATATACTATAATCGTTAGTCATTTCCAGTATAGACAGCAGGTGTTCGAGAGCATATCTTCGATCACACACTTGTGCAACTATGAGCCCTGGTTTTGGGCGTGCATCAACCACTGTTGCCATCACCTTTGTATATTTATGACTTTTTGTTTCTTGTGCTTTCGTGTGCCATTGTCTAAACCTGACTCGATGTCAGGCTCTTTTCCATACAGTGTACTGCTGATAGACCAAAAACTAAGCAGTTAAACGTTTGAGAGCACGACTTTATCCACTTTTACATCTCGATTTCTGAACCCAAATTTGGCATCTCTTGTTTCACTGGATGATGCTGCATTGCTGATACAAAACTGATCACACAATATTTCAAATTTTTTTAACCCTTTCAAATTTTGGTTCATCAGTAGTCCACTGTGTGTCATAACACCACTGCCATCTATACCCACTTGTCATTTGCTTTTCCATTTTAGAAACTCTCATTGGCCTTTTCTTTTCTTTCTTTTTTATGCTTTATGTTAGTCTGTGTTTCCATAAATTCTGAAGTTTTCATCAAGTTGTTTGCACTACTACTTTCGTATTTAAGGAAAGAAAGAAAGGAGTGCATGGGGTCACATCGCTGTTGCACACAGATAGTACTTAAATGTCATTCAAGTTAAATTGCTTTGCTTTTTAACTTAACGAGTTTATAATTGAAGGCACTAGCTTACAGAGGAACATTGTGAGAACTTAGCGCTTCGGATATTGCTTCATCGCATGCTTTTTTGTTTGTATTACAGGCTACTATCTGGCAAGCTTCTAATGTAGATGACATTATTTAGTTGCTTGCAACAAGTTTGTCAAATGTTCTTGTAGGCACAATAGTTGAGCACAGGGTTGCGCTGCAGCTTACCTGGAGAAAGGATGACTCACTGTGGCCATTTGCGACTTTCTTTGGCTCACTGTGTGCAAAGCATGAACTTCTAGCCAGTCTAATTTTAAACAGTGAAACTTCTGAACAACCACCTCTGCAGTAAAGAAATTTGTGGTGGAAACCGGTGAAGCCAGACAGTACGTACTGTGCAAGACACAAGAGCGTGGAGGAGTAGACAACACAGCGTGATCTGCTATTCCTTATGCTATTGCAAAAGGTACAGGTCTAAAGAAGAATAGACACCACTGCACCCATGTCGTCTGCCAGCGCTTGCGTCGTCTGCTCTTCTCTGCTCTTGTGCCTTCTGTGCCAGCGCCCTTTGGTTTTGCATCCTGTACGAACTGGCTGCATTGTGGCAGGGGCCAAACAGTACTATACTACAAAATCACTAAAGCAGGGAGGAGCAGACACAGTGTGATCTGCTATTCTTTATGCTATTGCACGAAATTCAGGCGTAAAGAAAAGCAGACGACATGGCGGCTGCGCCGTCTGCCAGCATGCGTGTTGTCTGCTCATGCTTCCTGCACTAGCGCCACTTAGCTTTGCATCGTGTACCAAACCGGCTCTGCAAGGATGAAATTTGGCACAGGGACGCCCTGAGCTCTTGGTGAACCGTGTTCAGTGCACTTATTTGGGTGCAGCTGGAATATGGTAAAAGCAGCCACCTAAGCAACTTGCACTTTGCAGACGTACTGCATTGTATCATGTGTCAGCCTGGCACTATCGGTTTGTGGAACTTAAACAGCGCAGCTTGCGCTGCAAACGTAAGTGTAGCGCCTTGCATATTTTGGAATGCCGCTTTCTTATTGATGCAGGCAATGCATGTGGGTGTGATATTGCTCTCCAAATTCAATGCATTGTTCTAACGCAGTAACATATACGCTAATCTGTACAGTCGGGGTCAAAAGTTCATGGATCACGGGAAATGAGAAAAGGCTGAACATTTCTGCTGCCTGGGCATGTGGGCTGGCATTCAGATTTACAGCCTGTATTAATGTGAACAACATATGGGAACATCCTAATGTCATGTGGTTTTGCTGGCTGCAGTTGCAAACTGCCCAGGAATTCTGCATTTTCTCAGGCTGTGCAGTCCGTGAACTCTTGAGGTGGACTTTTTGCGCACGGCGATACATGGCAGCAGAGGCCTCTAGGGGGTGGTGTCGGCTAATCATCTTTTCAGAATGATGCAGCGAGGCAACGACGCATGCCGTTTTTAGAAAAACAAGTGACCGGGACGGACTTCGCCGCGGCAGTGTGTCGACTTGACCGTGTGTGCTGCCTGCCTGCTTCAGTGCATGCCTGCCTGCCGGCTCTCTTCCTCGGTTGGGAAGGGTGTTCGCTTGCACGTGAAGCCCCTCTAAAGCAGAAACAATGTGGAACTGCAGTGCAAATTCTAATACAACCAACGTGCGCGTGCGAATCAAATTGCTCCTGACACTTGTCATCGTCTCGCCGCCGACTGCCTGGGTCGTTGCGGGGCACATCATCCACCGTCACCAATGTCGGGTGTCATTGTCTGCATGCGCATGCCCTTGTTGCCTGATGCTGAGCTGAGCTGGTCGGCAGTCACCGTCTCATCCCCGTGCTCACAGTGTAGCAGATGCATGTTTTTTTTTCTTTGTATTGCCAGCCATTCTCTTCTTTCTGGTCTGTCACAATAAACGCGGAGAGATGCGGCATAGAGCCGGTGCAAAGGAGAAGCCGTCCTTGGCTGGCTAGAATGACATCTTTTTTATTCATGAAACATTCCTTCATGAAATGAGCATTTAGTCTCTTTTTTTTTTTTAAGCAAAGTTTCTAAACTGTTTGTACGTGCCCGGTAATGTGCAATGAACGTTTCAGTGCGATATGCAGGGTTGTTTTGACCGATGGGCTGGAAGTTATAAAAAGTTTTTTTGATATGTCGCTTCTGTTGTGTTAGAGAGAAGAGAGCCAAGACTGAGACAGTTTTTTGTTCCTGTTCTATGCTGCATCTTAGCGGGTCTCCAGAAAAACATGTCTGTCGGGCCCGACAGGGGAAAAAAAAATGAAATCGGTTCTGAAGTGTTGCATTGCCGTTCGTTTGATGCAGTTCCATAAAACAAACCTTGCAATGTCACTGTCGTATTAGGCAAGAAACAACATCCATCCATGCGTTTTTACACTCCGTCATCCATTTTGCATCACCAAGTTTATCATTCACCACTGCCAGTGGTAGATCACTTGTTGTACAATGGGAGCTTGTGGGTGAGAAAAATATAGCTCATTTACTCGTTGCGAATGTTCACAAAAAAAATTGCCGTTTGAATTGAAGTCGCCCCGGTGTAGGAACAGGAAGTAATTTGAGGGAAACTGTTTTTAACCAGCATTTTGAGGAAATTCTGCTGATACTGGCAGCTGTTGAACAAAAGAAGTTTGTAGTCGCAGTAGCTCTGCCATTTCCTGAAATCAAAACTACGCCTAACTTGCGTTTAATTATAGGCAGTTTTAGTACTTGTGGTTTGTGTCTATGTAATGTGTTATCTACCATGTTGGTGCAAATGAAAAGTGGCTCTGTTCACCCCTTTTTCCTTTTAAACAAATTTTTGTGTGCTCTCTCGCTTTTGTGAGTGTGTGTGGCGGCATGAGATGGCAGCTTTGAAGGCGAACACAGTCGGCTCGTCCACGGTTGGAAGACATTGAGTGGATGTTGTTAAATGTTTTACGATGAGATATAGTTGAGCAAGAGAGGTCAGTGTTTGCTGAAAGGTTGCAACTCGAAGGAAAACTCCGAGGTCGAATGGGTGTTTCGAAAAATGAGGGGTGCACAGAGGGACTCTTTGTTGACACTTTGTAAATAGTAAAAGAAGCTGAAAAAAGAAAATGTGGCGATCTGTCTTGTGAAGAGAGCCATTTTATGTGCTTGTGTGAGTATAACCTGCTTGTGTAAATGGAATTCGATACGTCCACCGCCGCCGTGCGTGATGTTTACATCCTGAAAACACATTTATGGTATGCCACTCCCCCCCCCACTTTCTTCTTTTTTTGCATGAATGCTATTTCAAGTTTTCAACATGTATGACAGCTACTTAAATTTTGAGAACAAATACTTGAAGTGGAAAACTTTTTTTTTTGTCGCATTTTGTTTAGTGCAGCATGTGACAGGCTTTTTACGAGTTCAGTGCGCAGAAGTGTTTGCTGGGCCTTCTGTCGAGACCGCAGCTCATGCCGAATCTCTTCCCCAACACCACACAGCTTTACTTTAGGGGGGACGTTGTTCTTGCTGGCTGTTAGACTGCTGCTAGAGCAAGAACTGTGTATAGATATAATCCAAGAGAGATGTTATAAGGGATGCTTCGGTTCACTCGTGTGAAGGAATCTGGGGCCATGGGAAAGGGGAAACTGCGTGACCTTCTCCAACTGTGCTCTTTTTTTTTTTATTGTGCTAAGGGCTGTGTATATAGTGTACGTACACGGAGATAGGGAACCGTGTCGCACATGTTGTCTGCAAATGTTTTTTTTTTTTTCCCTCCCCGCCTCTGCACTTGCGTACATGAAAATGCTTAAAGTGTATATCTGAACAAAGTGTGTTCTGTATAGAGAGATGTTATGCTGGTTATGCTTGTATAAAGTATATAACCCAAATAAAAACTACGTACTGATGGTGTGTTCTTTGGGCAATGAAAGGGCACTTGCCGTTTTGCTAGACAAAGCTCGTTACTGGCGTGTCCCTGAAGCGATTTCTCCAGACCTCCTCAGAATCTATCAAGGAACAGCAGGTAAGGTGGGACACGAGTACTTATGAAGTTCAACTGTCGGAGCACCCTGAATAAGTTACTAGGGCCCTTGTTATTGAGAATCAGTTTCGGTAGCCCAGTTTACTGCTCCGGAATGCATCTTTTAGTCGCGCCAAAAGCTGCACTGAAGTGGCAATGGCCCAGCCAGTAACATCACTGCAAGCACACGCCAATTTTTCCCTTTCCTGAAACTTTCTCAACCTTGAAGGTATTTGTGAACTGATTTGCCACATTTAATGCTCCACACTTCTTCAAATCGTTCATTAATTCGGCCTCGCCTTGCAGTGTGCTACCTCATGTTTAACTCGTATGGTAGAGTGACCGCCCTCAGAAAGGCATTAGTTTCGGATTTGATATCTGGACGAGGATTAATTTTTTTAAATGTGAAGCTTTCCAAGAAATCCATATTGGATTTCCTTCGTAGCTTTGCGATACCACTGTCATGTATATACAATCTCCCTTTCATTTTATTTGTCTGCAGATAAGGGTCTTGATGATTCAACGAAAACTTGCGTTTCCTGTGACTACACGAGCGGACTGTACATGTCAACGCAATGTCAAAAAACCAGCAGTAACCTTTTTTAACACATCTTTTTTTATTTTTCACTGAATATGTACACAATAAGCTGGGATATGGTGTCAGTCAACAGCGGTCAAAACAGTTTGGTCAATTCAGAGTCAAACACTCTCTCAACAATGCACACAAATGAAAAAAAAAAAAAAAGACTCGCAGGGAAGAGAAATCCGTTTGTACGAGGTGATATGACAAAAAACTGTGGCAGAACATTTCTTGGCTGGGCGGGGGGATTATCACAACTTTTTTTTTTTCTCTTCGTATATATAGCACCCAAGGGTACAAAAACATCCAAGAAAGTTATGTCCATTCCTTGCTGCTTGAAAAGCTTAGAACACTGGCTGTGTTGGTGGGTAGCATTTTGTGGTTGGCATCAGTGTTGAGGAAACGCAGAAGCTGGTATGCTTAGTCCGAAAGCCAGCCCCTGTCCCGCAGGCATACCAAAACTTGCATGAAGTAAAAGAGTATGAAGTCCTTAGTTTGAAAGAATTCTGTCTGAGCTCCGTTCTCTCTAAAAGGGATGCTGAGGAAAAATGTTTGGTTAATCAAGGTTAATAAATCACACTTGTGCGACATTGGAAGTGTCAGTCTTATTGCGAGCAAAGTTTTGGCAAGTCGGAAACTAAGTGATAACAAAAGACTGGCTTTAAGTTCTCATGGTAGCTTCTCGTGGCGATAGATTTGACCAGCATCTGCTCGGGGCTAGATAAAACGTTATTAGCGACTAAGGATTACATTGAATTCTAACGGGACCGCAAGATTTGGCCAGAATCTGCTAATAATTTATCTACGAACAAGGACTGTGCTACATTATAACAGAACTGGAGACTCCAATTCAGTGCACTTCAAGAACTTCTTTGAAACAAATATTTCCCAAATGCTCAAAAATACTTTGAAATCCGTGATGCAATGCAAATACTGGCAATGTGGTGTATTCAACAAGAGATACTTTGCCCTTTATCTACGATGAACTTAACCGCTTTGCCAAATTAACGCTGAAACAAAACATTACCAGACTGAGCTACCATATTGCTGCCTTTTACTGTCCCTTTAAGAGGTCGCCTTTCTGAGATCCTTTTTAAATAACTAATTCCAGAGTCAGGTATTCAAATGCGTTTTGTACCGAAAACAGCAACCAACCCAAATAGAGTACCTGTTGAGATCCTGGCTACATTTACCTCTTGCAGCCCAGCGCTTAAAACGCCACCTTCGACATGATTCTCAGAATTTACTGATGCATGTTTTCCTTAACTGGTAAACTACTAACAACTGACAGAAAATTCAACCCGCAGTCAGCTAGGATCAAGCATGCACAATTGAAGTCTCAATGCATGAACAAAGCTGTTCTCCGCTCAATATGCCTCTGATCCATGCCCCCTTTGACGCAACAGCAGACATTCTTCCTTAACAATATGAAAACTTTTGGTTCCACAGATTTGAGATAGCCTGCGTGACAGGGGCATTACTGTAAAATTCTGAACAAGCATCACTATTTTTAAAAGTGACCCAGTCCAACCATTTCTGAAGGTCTGGAAAAATTTTCCTCCCACGATTCTGAATTTGTGTATGATCCCTTCACAACATTCCTTCAATTATCTTAATTGGGTGCTTGATCAGAATTCTGGAGTAATACCTTGTTCTCACCAGTGAGTGGCAACCTAAACACTGGTTCATGCAAACACCAGCCTTTTTCCTTTATGCATGCTGGAAAAAGGGATAGATATAGTTATCACCGAGTCGGGGGGAAAGACCATAATATCACTGCATCTTTGTGCGTGGTTGCAAAAGATGGCTTGAGATATAGTAAAAGATCAAAATGCGTTCAATGAGTGCATAAAGTGCTGAAATCGGCTGGCATGCTTGATTTTCCTCCTGTTGAACATGCACAACGTCGAGGACATCACAAGATAAGTTTAAGAGCTATGGCAGAAGCTCGCAAGAGTAGAAGCAGCAGCAAGTGTAAAGTGCCTTCGCATGATGAACTGTCGGCATGAGAATCTTGACACAAACTTTGAGTTTGGGGACTGATTATCAAGAACTCTACTGTGCTGTGGACCGCACTGAAAAGAAAAAAACATTTTAGAACTGTGCCATCTTGTGATGTTACTCAGATCTTTCTTTCAGCTTCTGCTGTAATCTCCCACAGTCAGTTTACCTTATGACAAGTGGCGCAAAGTGTTTTGTCAAGCTAGGGCCTGCCTGTCCCCCTTCTTGATCTTGAAGGCTGGGTATTCAATTTACAAACTGAAGTCAAGTCAATGGTGATGTGCATCTAGTCTGACAAACTTTCCTTATAAAAGCACCTGTGAACAGAATGTGTTAGGTCGACGACAACATTGTGTGATTAGTCTCTCAACTTTCTTTTAATCCTTTAAGTGTTTTATTATTTTGACCAAAAGTGACCTCATTTAGCATGTTTTTTTCTTTTTAAGGCTTATTTTCAAACTTCAATTCATCAAAAATGCTTCTAAAGGTTTCCCAACCAATTTGCTTAATGCTTTAAATGAGATAACCTCACTTTACCTCTTCATTATACAACATATATGCATTTGTCATCGCCACAAACGGTACAGATGCCAGCGTTACAAGTCTGCCAAAAGATGCAAAAAGCGCTCAATACCAAAAATGTGGTCTTTGAATGCCTAAGAAGTGCGGCCTTTATGTAGTAGAAAACAAGGACCGCAATAAACGCCTCCAGCGCTGACCAAATGGCTACCATCAATGTTGTAGAACATGAAGACTGAATCAACATGGCCTTCGAGGCACTGGAGAAGTGCCGACATCTATACAGTAAAACAAAAAAGGAGCAAAATAACAGCAGATTTTAAACTCTGGCACTGCAGCCGTCCATGTAGTAAGAAGAAAAACTAGGGGGACGTGCCGAGTTCATCCAAATCGATTTGAAAACAGGTTTACTGCCATTAACGAGCTGAGCTCATCCACAACCAAGTTAACTAGGACCACGTTGACAAGCTGAACTCGTCCAAACACTTAAGGGGTTAAAAAACGTGTATAATAAAACTGGTAACTGGACTTTCGAAATAGGCAGACGTATAACCTCAATAACGTGTGCTGTTGCAATTACGCCTAGAAGATATCACTGTCTATTGAATTTTGTTGTGTTCAATAACAGATCATCATGGCAAATTAATTGCCCAGCTGCTTCCTGATCCACTCCTCTCAGGTAATGCTGAGTTTTCAGTTTCAATAATGACTTTGATGATTTGAACAGTCGTAGCATTCAATGACATCTTTAGTTTAAAAAAAAATAGCTTAACCAAAGTTGAGGGTACAGTTCGGTCCACTGTTAAGGGGAACACTCGAATGTGCTGATCTTACATTGTTGGTGCACTGGCTGAAATTGCCACCTGAAGCTGTGTTAATTCACCACACAACTATGTAGAAAGGTGTCAGTGACATCAACCACAAGTAGTCTGCTGCAAAACTGAGCAATTGACACTCGCCAGAGAGAAAATTCACACGTGCTCTGTGCTCAAGTGTCCCATTTAACAGTGTACTACACTGCACACTACTGTATGGAGTGGCAAATATTCCCTGTCATTTGTAAAGTGTAACCTTCACGCTTTACTCTGTGCTCCCCAAAATGACAGACCTTTCCTATGGAAATTCTTATTATACTACTATTAATACTTAGTAGGCAACGCTGTATAGGTTATGCAAAGAGTGTCGTCAATCAAGTCTCTGCGCATTTCGCAGCAGTTGTATTTGATCTGCGATGCTTTCTACCAAACAAGTGGTACTCCATGTGTTAGACCTACAACCTGCTAATTTTGAGTTTTCGTCAAATCACACGAGTCAAACCTCGATACAAGGAACACTGGTATGACAAATTTTTGGATATAATGCTATAACTAAAAATTGTCTCAGTGCAATTACAGTGTAACAGATATCTGCTTATAACGAATATTGCATATACCGAAGATATTTTTTGTGTCAATGCAACTTAGTTATAATGAAATTCAACTGTAGTAGTACTTTTGCATCGTTATGCAGCTCGTATGCAATGCACTATGTTTTAGTCACCAGCATGAGTGGTGCGCCGTGGCTGCCGGTGGCATAAACATGCCACTTCATTCATTCGGTGGTTAATAGAGTCAGGTCTGCAATATCTTTCCCGTAATAATTGCATCACATGTTGCGACATAAAAGTATGACACTTAATTTTACGTTGATTGCATCACGCATAGCTGTGCCTTTTTCTTTTACACATGATGCACTATTTTTCGATCGCAAATGTCAACAGTGAGAGAAGCGTCGTCTTTAGCCTTTGCAGCGTTCCCTGCTATGTATGAAATAGAGTATAGGAACCTTATTAGGGAAATAAGATAATTAGTGGGGAATAAGGACACAGCTTGGGAACTTCGCGTTCAGTCAGTTTCTTCATCCACAGACGTCTTAGGTGCAACAGAAAAACAAATACTAAACAAGAACATTTCACACTTAACTGCTCAAAAGCAGGTCTCTGCAAAAGTGAATACAGCTGGCCGAGAACAAGGAGCCACATAAAGCGCAGCTACATCAACAAAACTAAGCAATGCTGCAGCGGAACAACACTCAACAACATGCTTTAGCACTAATTACAGCCTCTCAACTATACGGAAGAGTGCAACAAGACTCGACCAAACAACAACACACACACATCTGTGACGAGACCTTCTTCTGCGGCAGGCAACACTTTGCGGAAATGGTCTCGCGCGCCCGCAGCGTTGGCAAATGGCGGGAAAATGAAATGCAGCAAGCAGCGGCAGCTTGGCCATCGGCCGTTGTCGTAAATCACGGCCCTCAATCGCTCATCCTCTTTCGCACTGGTAAATGCACCTTCGGTAAGTAAGCAATGAAAAACTATAAACTCCGACATCCGCCACAGACAATCACTTTGATATGTGAGGAGCAAAAGGGAGTTGTAGAAGACACGCGCTTCCAGCATTGTATGTGCTTCAGAAATGCTTTTTGGCTTAGCTGGTATTTGCTCAAAGACATAAGTTAACCTTGCGATAACAAAGTTTTATCCAATACCAAAATATTTTCGCGATATCTGATATATGTTCTAAGCATATGTTCGCTACATGCAGATATCCACAGGAGACACTTTATGTTTACTATATCTGATAATTTGTTGTTATGTATGCGTTTATCATATCAAAGCTAGCTTGGCTTTAGATGTTGCTGAAACACCCCCCACACACACAGAAACATTGTCATTGATGTTTTTATTATTGTGTCCATCCTTTTGGTGCCAAATATGGCTTTCGGGTATGTGCTTATGGTTCCGGCACCAGCATATTCGAAGTTTTGCAGCAAAACTACAATAAAACATTGGAAGAAATGTCATTTGCAGATGCGGTTTTTAGTCCCAAGGCAAACCTTGGTGTTTGCCACTGCGACTAAGTGGTTACGGTGTTTTGCTGCCGAGTTCAAGGTCGTTGGTTTGATAACCGGCCACGGTGGCCATGTTGCCGAGGGGTAGAGTGCAAAAACACTAGCACATCGAGCATGCGCAAGCGTGTGCTCATTAACTCCTGTGCTATTCTGGCATGGTAAGCCTAATCATGGGATTCTAAGCTTAATTAATCAGCAACAACTGGGCTGTGAAATCCATTGAAGGTGGGACAGAGGACTTGGGTAAACTTCGAATGCTTCAGGTTTTTAAACATTCAGCTAAACAGAACTGCAGTGCGGTCTGCTATTAAAGGGCAGCTCTCAATTTGCTGGCGCTCTGGCTGCCGGAGATTGTACAAATGCCAGAGGGCCAAAATCGCGTGTGCTCTGTACTCGTCTGCCATTTAACACTATAGCGCTCTGTACATGAGGGCTTTTGCATTCTGCCTTTGTCTGAACATGGCTGCTGAAGTCAGGAAGTGAAGCTGCAACCTTGGCATGCTTGACATCAGAATGCCTTAGCCAGAATCACCGTGGTTAGTGGAAAAAGCTTCACAGATGAAACTGAGCTTTATGCGACAACTCAACTTGTGATGGAAAACCCAGAAATTTAAAATTCTGTAAGAACAGTTAACTTCCTTGCAGTGAAATATTATTCAACTTGTGCAGTCCTGAGGACAAGACATGGTACAGCTTGAAAGGTCTTGGATTAGAACAATTTAGACACTTGTGAATGTTGAAAAAAGAATAAGAAAGCTAATAAAGCTAAACGAGAAATCAGGACTGCACGGTGACCGACCATAAGAAGCACCAATGCTGGAAAACGCCAGACTTCTTTTCTACAGAGTGGTAGGTGAATGTCGTAGCACTATAGTAGAAGTGGGTTGCGACGGAGCCAAAGTACTCGTAAAATACATCACATCAAAGTCATGACTGTACTTCAACACAGACTGGACTAGAGGAAAATATGGGAAATAGGTGGGTACCTTTTATAATAAGAGTTCCTACTACCCAGTTCAGCTTACTGAATGACCACACATCCTCACGACACAGTCAAATGTGAGATGCAAAGAGGAAAAAAAAAATTGAGTCATAAACATGCTGCACACACTAATGAGACACTCAAACAAGACTGACTAGATGAAACATGATTTGCGCGATTGAAAACAGGAAGAAAACAAGTGCAGTATTGTACATCCAGCAGTGGTGGCTGTGTAGTGGATTGGAATGCATACAGGCGCAATGTACCATCTTCATCACGGTTAGCAGGAACATGGCAACGTCTGGCTTTCTGTATTAATAGCACACTCTATTGACCAGGCCCCAAAAATGTTGCACTGGGCACGAAGCATAAAACTGTAATTATCGTGTGAACTGCGTTGTCAGCGCTTTGACGCATCATCTGTGGTGGTCATAAACTGCACAAACCGCTCTCCGTGCGAAGTCTAAGAATTTCTGTAGACATGTTTACGCAACTTCTTGTATACTTATTTTTAACTCTTGCAGTCGGTCATACCTCGTAAGTTTCAATATTCTCTATCTGCATCAGAAAGCAAGCCTAGCAGATGACAAACGAGCATTTCAACAAGGTCGTGTGCGCGATAGCAGGATGTCCTCATCGCACAAGTGCTGGGACCTTGCACAGGGCCGTTAGAATGGCACAGATATTGCTCAAAGCTCCTGCGTTCATGTTAACTGTGATCAAGATAGCACCCAAGATGTTTTGAAGAACAAACGGAACACTTCAGTGCTCTGTAAGCCTCAAGACAGAAAAACAGTGCTAGAGACGGCGCAAATAGCGAGAAGAAATAAAATGGCGTCCACATGATTTGTCATTCATTTCGCCTCTAGTGCTGTTTTCCTGCCTCGGCATGAACAACCAGCTCGTCCAACTTCGGGTTCTAACTCCAGGAAGCTTGTCGACAACACCAGACTTTGTAAATCAAGACAGCCACGTGTGCTAGACAAATCCTGTTCATTCAATTTCTTGGTCGTACAGTCAATCAATCGCATGCCACCCACTCACAGTTGGATCTGAATACAAGCTCCCTCTTCAACATGGCGTACTTACCACTACACCACACTTTTGCACATAAAATGTGCCAGAGCTTAGGAAATTTTACAACAATGTAAGAATGCAGATTATTTGTTAATTTAGGCTGAAGGTGCAGTTTTGCAGCAATGCAGAGCATACTGCAGTCATGAAACCAATTTTTTTCTTCTCGAAATTGCTTTTTCTGACTGATAGGCTGCCTGCAATGGCCCTGAAAAATACTCAGTCCCAACTAAGGGCAACTAAAGAGACGTTCACAAACTGCTCGGTTTATCAATCAATGATCTTATCAGCTTATCAAAGAAACAAAACTTATCAAGAAGTTCATCTTAAAAAGAGTTTACGTCCTTCCAATTTGTGCAACGTTACAAGAAAAAATTAAACGCTAGTTTGCAGCTTTATTCGCTCACAGGTTCTGACTTGCACCAACGAGGCATCGACTGGGATCCAATCTATAGTCTTGGCATCGGCTTGCGTTTCGTTGGAGCTATCGACAAGCCTTCTTTCCAACTAATCTGTACAATGGCTGAAATGTCTGAGGAATTAGCACGTGCAGCTGCTGTGATATGGGGAATGGCAACATGTCGGAACACCCCACCGAGTTTCCTTAACCAAGCTCAACTCTCTTCGGCTGTCAGCAACGCACAGCAACAAGAGCTTGTGAAATGAAATTATTTCCTTTCCCAAGTTGTGGTCATTCTCTCTTTCTTTCCTTCATAATACATACAGCGAGATGCCAAGCGTGAAATCTCTTGCCTTCAGGTGCCGGAGCTTAAAAAAAGAAAGCGTCCGGAGCACAGGTTACATTGCAATGGTGTATTATATGCTTTGAAATGCCTGCAAGTCCACGCTCCACAATTTGGTCTCTCAAAATGTGTCAGAGGACCACGCCATGTGCAAGTGCTGTAAGTGACTTGATTGGGGAATACACCAGAGCAGATACAGATGGATGCAGACAAGCTGAATGCCTTTGTTATTATGGCAGTCTTAGCATAGCTGCCATTTCCAGTTTCGATAGGTAGGCAACATGAAAAGCTTAGCTGAAACTGTAATACGCAGCGTGTGCTTTTCAGACTGCTGTCTCTCAACTTTGTCCGGATGGCCCCTAACAAACAGTGTCGTATCTGCCAATACACGGCTGGCAAAGAAATTTGCTTCCTCCTGTAATCCTCCCAAGACTGGCGGTTCAACTTGTCCGCGCAGCTTCACGCTCCTCTGCCTCGCAAACACACTGCCGGAGATACCACCTTGCTCAATAAACCTCTCGCAGGCTTTCCAACCTTTCAGCTCAAAGGCCGTCGACATTCACATGCTGACTCTCACAAATTTAGTTTTCTCCTGCCCATGCAGCGCATAGTAGAGATTGGCACATTTACAACGGTGAGGGTCACGATGCAACAGGATCGTGCAGAAGCACTTCGCGAAGCAGCACACGAGATTTTGGGCCTTCTTCGGCTTTCTACATCGTCCGCACCCAAGCAATCTCGTTGACAAGCCGCCTTTGCCAAGCCTGCACCACAAACGTCGGCACACACGAACTCGTCGCGGTTGGGACAACACGCGGTGTGCGACGCGGCCATGCCTTGAAAGCTTTGCACGAAGGCCGGGGAAAGGACCTGAGCATGTGGAGGGGTGTGACAAGCGTGGCTTGGTGACCAGCTTTGCAGCTGGCTTGATGATGCCAACCAGCTTGGAATGATCACTCAGGTGTGCACGAGGTCGTTGCGTTTAGAGAGCACGTGCATGGCCTGGGACGGGGTCAGGAACGAGACACCCTGCTCCTCAAGCGCCGTGCCGCCCGTCACTACATCAGTGGCCCGCGCCGCACGGAGCGTTTCTTGTAGGATCCAGGCCACGGGGTGTGGCATGGTCAGCAGGATGCACGCCTCTTTCACCCTGCGTGATAGTTTACATGGTTGCTTTTATCTGCGTGCTTATTGTTATCTCATTGTACAATATGCAAATAGTCTCCTCATTCTTACGCTATCTCTCTCCCTGTCTCTTTCCTGCCCTCCCGGTGTTGATCAATGTTTAGGTGTCAACAGATGCAGCCGGACACTTACAGTGCAGTCAGCAGAAACTGCCTTACTTTTGTTCCAGTCATGTTAAAGTCGCATACACAACCAATAATACTGCTGCTACTAAATGAGAGTGGAAAATGAACAAACTGATGTAGGCAGATTTGTTACATCTTCTTTCAACTTTACTGCCAAGGACAACACAAGTATGTAAAGGGTTGGAGCAGGCAAAGGACAGCTCATTTTTGTTGGGCAGTAATGAACAACTTAAAATGTTGGAATGCACAACTTGCATATTTCAGACAACTTATATGCCCCTCTTTAACATGCTAAGGTTGAACCTTGCTATAACAGAGTCGCATCCTGCACAAAAATACCTTTGTTAAATCTAATATTTGTTAGTAAAGTCTACGCTTGTTACAACTGACCCACATACAACAGACCTTCGGATATAACGGACCATATTTCAACTTTAGCTTGCTCAACCTATTTTATGAATGCAACAAAGTTCGCTTTTAACGGACTGCACTACAACGGACTATCAGCTTATTAGTGGCAATTTTTTTCAAAATCGGGCATATAAACCATACTTTTGCTGTGTCGACATGGGCTGACAACTGACTTGCGAGGGTCAGTTGACAATCGCAGCTCAATATCGCACGCGCGCGAGGCAGGAAGACGGGGCGGAAGTGCACCGTCTTCTTTTGCACGTGAGGTAAGGGGGGAGGCAAGGGAAAGGGGGGTTCCGGTCTGGAAGCTGCTGCTTACGGCGCGCCCGTGTGGTTGCCATATCTTGAAAGTGATCTGCGATGTGGACAAAGTGTGTCCAGTGCCGGTAGCTCCGTATGCACTGTGCTTTCTACGTTTAGTTCGCATTGAAGCAAGAGACAGCACAAAGGTCGATTTGCTCGCTGCTACTGCCCCGCCTCCTCACTCCAGTGTTTTGACAGCGACTTTTCATGGTCATAGGGCGAGATGTGTTCATGTTTACTCGTGGGTGCGTGACACCGTGCTTTTTAATTTAGTTATGTAGTAAGCGAATGTTTACAACTTTATATGGCCAATGAAACTGCTATCCTTACTTCGCATAGCTGTCTACTAATATGCTATCGCAATCAATGTTTCACCTTTTGGGTGAAACTGTGACTTTTTTTGTTTGTTTTTTACTTTGGACATCACCACTCTCTCTTTGCAATAACGTTGTTAGACATAGTGGCCAAAGTTTTGGACTTTTTTGGACTTTTGGACTACGCACTTTGGATCAAATAGGCATTTTTTGTCGGATTATCAGGGTCCGTTGTAACGAGAGTCGACTGTACTATAAGCATAAATTCATTACACAGATTTTTTTTTTATCGGTGAGAAAAATTTTGATTTGGTGCTTTGTTATATCTAATAATTTGCTATACAGTCGACTTCTGTTATAAGAGCTAGTGAGCTACCTTTACTGTTTGAAAATATCCCTAGGGCGGGCCCGAAATAGGCATTCTCGATGAGAGATGACATGTGTTCAATGCATTTACTGTCCCCAAAGCTTTGCCGAGGCAGACACTGCCAGTTAAAGGGTCACAATTGGGTTGGACATCATAGGGGTCAGGCACATGCACGCTGACCGTTCAAGTTCTAATTATCCGGCGAACGCCAATTTTAGGACCAAAATAATGAACGTTTGGGCCCATAGAAACGCATGAGCACGAGCAGGGACATTCACTCAGGATCAAATTAAGAAAAAAGTTGGATTACCCAGGGTAGAATGAACAGAAGTCTACTGTATCAATGTTTGTTACAGCAAGACTCAGCTGTATTCATTACACGCTAAAATACCGGTGTGAACCTTTGAGATTTAGTTTGTTATAGTACCTGCGTTCGTTATATCAAGATAGGTTTGGCTTACCTTTGGCCAGAAACTATCACAATGCGAACTGAGTTAAAGAAACAGGATACAATCTGTCACAAAAGTGTAAATAAAGCTGGCTTTCTTAAAGAGCTACAGCCCCTAGCATTTATTGGTAGCTGTACCAATGCAAAACCTTACCGCAGGCCACCGCCAGAAACAAGCCCAGCACCAGAGTTCAGGAATGATGCACACCAGGAACGAGACTGGTGGCACTTGAGACTTTCATTGAAGACTTACACAGGCTGCTCTAGGGCATCGTTGTACTACTCACTCCTTGAAGTGGTTCTCCGGCTTCTGGGAGTAGGTGCTGAACAGGGGGAACAGGTTTCGGTTCATGTCGAAACTGAGCTGCATGGCACCCCCTTCACTGAAGAAGTTTTCCAGGATCAGCTGAAACATGTATGGATGAGATGAAGACATGAGTGACCTCTATCTGGCCCCAAGTAGAACCGGCTTGGTTTCAAACATTCTCTATCTGTCTGAAAATGCATATGCTCATTGGAAAGAACCATCTTCTGCAGTGTTTGTTGCACCACGCAAGGGAAGTGAGAGGTTAAAAAATGTATGTTTGCAGGTGCATAACGGAACTACAGATACATGTGTGGGCTGACATTTCGAAGACCCAAAGCTAAATACATTATTTATTTATTTGGTTGACAATGCACAACTGTAGTGCTGTTGGAGACAAAGGGTGACATCAACTTACTGAGTGAACGATGATGTCATCTTTTGTATTACCTTTTGAAGATTTGCATTCAAATTCACATAACAAACATACAAACGAACATGCGCATTGATGTCTTGAAAGACTAAATGCATCACTGATTTACTGATTTATTTGATTGAAACCATTGATATGGTGCTGTAGACAAAAGGTGAATTCAATGGTCACCTGAAGAAATATCTAGCACAACAAGATATAGTAGATTCACCACATGACGACATTAGGGAAAAGAAAGCAAAAAAAAAGGAAATAACATAGTGCATAAAGGTCAGCAAAACAGCATGTTCTTAACTAAATAAACAGGATTGAACTATCTTTTGCAACAGTAAACATTACAAAGAAGGATTCAAACAAAAATGTGTGTTAAAAATGGAAGCTAATGCATAATATACATCCGTGAAAAAGAGGAAACTGAATAGAGCAAAAGAGAGAAAAGAAAAACAACAAAAGACAGATACTTGCAAAACACTAGTATTTTGTTACTGCGCATGCAATGAAGCAAATCGATTGTAAGAAACAACTAAGCACAGTAAAATAAATACAACTTCAATTGCTTCCTAAAGCCTAAGAGGAGGGACACTGTATCCCTAGAGGGGCACTAAAGAGGAAAGTAAGTTGAACTGACTTATTCAATTACCCTCCTACAATACCGGGAAAACCAACTCTTACAAAAAGAGGAGGCTTGACACGCCAGAAAAGCATAAACAAAAGATGGGTGCTGATGCCATCTCGAAGATGACTGAAGTGCCTGCAACCATGCACCACCATTGCTTTTGCTAAGTAGCGCCAACCTTTGATGCGCGCCACTGTTCCCTGATTCATCCTTCACACTAGCGTCACTTTTGTAATTTTCACTTCTGGGGTTTCCGTTTCCGGTAGCTCTGCTTCTGGAGTTTCTAATTCCTGAACTTTCACTTGTCGCATGCTTGCTCGTCTACGCAGCAGTAGCAGACGGCAGTGACATCGCATCCACTCGGAAACAGAAGCTGGGACTGGGTTAGTCCGCTTGACACCGGAAGCTGAAGGGATCAGCAAGGGAGGAGGAGGGGTAGGTTGGCGGTACTTAGCCTGGTCAGTGGAAACATGTATGGAAGTGGTCTGGCCATGACGTCGTAGGTTTTCACGGCGTCTGCCAGGCTCTAGTGAATGTTTTATTGGCCAACATGGAATATGTTGTATTCTAAGAGAGCCAAACATTGAACTTGGCAAGTTTCAAGAACGTGTAGTGAGCTGAAATGGCCCAATTACAAGATACGTACGGTGAAATCTGTGACGCTACCTGGCATATTGGTGTTGGCATTTCGAAGCGAAATTAAAAAAAGATGAAACCTTATCCTTCGCTTTCTCTCTAATAATCAACCTACTACCACAAGACCAGCAAAAGTAGAACAAATATAAAATGAAAGAATACTTTGTCAGTCTATACTGATTTAGCGTTTGTCTTTAGTGACCCTGTAAAGTTAGTACTAGCGGACGAGCATTTAAGGTCAAATAAAGCATTGTGTAACAAGCTATCAACTCAATCACAGTTACGGAAACAACAGACAAGTTTCTCTGATGAACAGAAGCAATGCGTACGAGTGCTTGCAGAACTAATACCTATGAGCCTATTCATTACACGAGAAGCTGTCCAGAACTTAAGATGTTACGAGCACCGACCTCCTCATACAAGAACACGCTGATGCCACGCGCTGCTTCTTGCCAGAGAGTGTTGAAGAGTGGTGCAGCGAGGGCCTCCTGAAGCTGTTGAAGACTGGACTGCAGCCAGCTGAGCATGGGGAAGGCAGTCGGCGTGAGGCCTGCGTCTTCCCTGTCGTTCAGCGACGGCATGCAGAACCACCTGCAGAGTGCATGCCAGATATTAGTAAAAACCTGTCTCTCTGACAAGACATGGACTGCAGGTGTAGTCGAGAGCTTCAAAAAGTCAACTGGTGTCCACAGTGCAACAGTACCAGCACATTACACTCCAGGTTTTCGCAATGCTCTGCAGGGCATCTGGTTTCTGTGAAACATGTCATTAGTTCTCAAAGATGTACTCACATGACATTTATGACATCTTTCTTCTTTTTGTTTTTTGTGCATTATATGAATGTTCGAACCCTTTAAGCTTTAGAAGACATACTGGCAGGTGTCAGAGTGCCCTAAATAAATTACTATAATGTTTGTTTCGATAAGCCAGTTTTGGTATTGGTTCCCAGTATGTCAATGCTTCATGATACATGAAACACTGCCCTGGACCATTCGTGCAGTCGCTGCAGTTGCCATAAGCTAGGAGAAAGGCACATAGCACTCTTATTGCTACACAGTATGAGCAAATCTTGTACTTTGTCATGGCACCACAACAATGTCGATGATGCTGGGCCCCACAATGTGAGCCCAACTTTATTATCAAATTGAATTAGTACCTTATAAGGGCTTCGCAACCTTCATACTTGCTAGCTCTCACCATTTTGTGTGCAATAATCATGCGGTACAGTTTCTACAACTCCAAAACTATGGGCCGGTACTTCTTTAATAGACAGCCCCCGGTCTTCGCTTGGTGCCCATCGAAACATCAGACACAGACGTGCTTCTCCGACATCTATGAGTGTCCCAAACAACTGCAAAGGAAGAAGTACTCACTTCTCCCGCCGGTAGGCCTTGCTCTTGGCCTTGAAGTCAAGCACCAGCTCATCAACGATGGCAAGCACGGTGTCCGTGTACAGCTTCTCGAGGAGCTGCGACACTTCCTCGAACACCGACTCCTGTAGGGTGCCGTACTCGGCCATAGGCACAAGCTGGCTGCTCTCGTCTGACGGTGTCTCCGAGGCAGCCAGAAACAGCGCCTCCTCGGGGTCAACCATTTCCGCTAGGGACGGCCACGTGTGAGAAACAAAAGGATGACATAAAGCTCCGGCAGATGCCTTCTACGACGATTGACTAAGTTATGCAAGAGCATTCGCACGAGACACACACACAATTTATCCAACCTCCATTACATCATAGTTAGCTTCAGCTGTTGTACCAAAGACAGTTTATCATGAGATGATGCGGGCTGAAGTAAGTTACATACAATGCCGCACCCTTTGTCAACTGTTAACGTGGCGCCAAAGATAGCTAATCGCTTACCATACTGCAAGCCAGGTTTGGTTTCTTGCAAGGGACAAAATTTTCCTTATTCCATTTATATGCATTCATTGTTCAAGGCCAGACAGATGATACCCAGCCAGGCTAAAGTGGGTGTGGGTGCGCAAAGATTGCTCTTGTGTTAATAAACGCAGTGCTGAACCAATCCTGTACTTGGTTTCATACCTAGCAGGCATGTTGCAGAAGCTACGAAAGAAGCGTGATCACAGAACTTTCATTCAGCCCATTTTGCAGTGCACTTGTCATTGATCTGCAATGCTTTCTATGGAATAACTACTTTATGTATTAAAACTGCAATGTGTGGATGTAACAGTACTTACGCTGAATCACATATTATTTGGGCTATCTTTTGTTTCAAGCATACAACATACTATGTTTTGGTCACGAGAGCGAGCGGCGTGCTGTGGCCACGGGTTGCAGAAATGCATCGCTCCGCTTGTCCGATGGTAAATAGGTTTTTATCTGTGATGCCTTCCATGTAATAATTACACACTATCTTGTGACATGGAAGTATGAGACTTGATGTTACACTGAATCACACGATACATACCTATATCTTTGCTTCAAACCTGATGCACTATTTTTTTATAGCAAATGCGAGCAGAATAAGAAAAGTCTCTGTGACTCTCATGGTGTTGCCTGCTACACAAGGAAGGAAGAATAGAGGCAGGACCAAATGAGTTGCTCACAATTGGCCTGTTTTGTACTTTGCCTCTTCTGCTTCTCCTTCTGTTGCATCTCGTTGCAGGCTTCCAGGAGTTCGACGAAAAACTGAAAAGAGGGAATCATGCTTTAGTGTTCGTATTGGTTGATGGTGAGCTGCATTCTTGCATATGCTAAGCCCTCAGAAAGAAGCTTTAGCTTGGGCGCTCCATCCAATATACATGGAAACAAAGAACTAGTTTTTCTCAGCAATCCTCTGCAATGATTTTTATGCGGTTTGTTGCATTTAAAGGAAACTTAAAATATAGTGACTGCAGGAAAAATTTTTTTATTCAGGCTATCAATATGTAAACAAAAGTGTCAAAAGCTAAAAAAGAAAGAAGAGGGGAGAGAAAAAATACTCAGTCCAAGTATATCTCAATGCTGTAAAGCATACAAAACTGTTTATTATACTATACCATTCCTAGATATGCCGCTAATTTGCGAGTAGGACTTTTGAAAAGCCCTCATCAGTATTGTAAACATGTCATGCATGCAGTAAACCTGTAAATCAAATTTGACACTTTAAAGGCTCTATCAGTTGCAGTTTACAGAACTGTGATAGCTGCTTTTGACGGAAGAGATATGGATTTGTAAACTTCGTGCATCAATATTTATTAATCTAACCAATCTTCAGCAATCTTTTAAAAAGTATGAGGTCCTAATTCAGGATTCCGCTTCCTATGGTTGCTAGAATTCAACTTTCTATATTAAATGTAACAAATCTCATTCAAATCAGTTTGGCAGTTGTCTCATGAGAACATTTCAGCATTTTACATGTACTTGAATAGAGAAATCACAGCTGACACAGAGCTAAAGTTACCTCTTAAGAAATTAAGACAAAAAGTAAGAAAGCACATACCATGCTTGGCTAAAAACAGGCCAGGGCTACGAATGTACTTTGCATAGGTACATTTCTAATATTTTCCATTTTCAGCTTACTTTCGAGGTTGTCAGATCCTCCCTTCCTTGCACTGTATTCGCGGTTGCCAGTATAATCATGCAAATACAACACCTCTTCACTAATGCAGTTTTGCAGTCATGCTGCCCACATGCTAAAGGCCACATACGAAAGGCCACATGATTACTGGGTGGCCAATGGATGCCTAACGATCAAAACTTGTTACTGCTGGACTATTTGGTTTTCCATAGTTTGCAAGTGGCGCCAGAGAACACAAACAACAGGAAAGGTCAGAAAAAATGTCGTTTTTGTTTCTCTTCTGTACTTGGTGTTTTCTGGTGCCATTTGCACATTATGCTTACTGAGGAAGACTTGCACATAAGTTTGGAGTCGGGGCATTTTTGAGACTGAAACAGAGGAAGAACTTTTAAAAATAACCTTTGTAAACATCTGTTTACCACGGAAGTGAGGAACTGTTTTTGTCAGGAGTCTTTTAAAAGTGAAAAGGAGAAACAAGATGTTTCTTAGTCAAAATGAAAAAGAAATGTTTTCTGATAAGCTTGCACATAAACAAAACAAATTTTATTTCTGTGTAATCTCAAACTACCTGCTGTTTTGACAAATCTTATTTCTGTGTAATATCGAACTACCTCTTGTTTTGTTTATTTAATTCCAATATGCTGACATATATTTTTTTTTTTGTCTGTTGTAAACCTTTGTCGCTAACTGTACATTCTTCGTTATGTACATGTTTTAACAGGAGGTCCTCCTGACAGTTCTGAATGCAAGACCTCCTTCTGCATTATATACATTTTATAACAAAAAAAGCAACAAGGGTTGAATAAACTAAAAACTTGAACTTGGAGAATACCTGCACCATTTTGATGTTCAAAAGCTACACACAGCCCATGAAAAATCTCATAGTGGTGCAAGGGGGGCTCCGAATTAATTCACAGCGCTTGGTGTTCTTTAACACGGCCCCAAGAAGTGGTATGCGAGCATTTTCGTATTGTTGTCGTGGAAAAAAATCAAACCCATGATCTCGTGCTTGGCAGCGGAATGCCACAGCCAACAGAGCTACTGCAGCAAGCTAAATGACATGCACGCTGACTGCACGACTGACTGGCTGTATGCTCCACTGGGCCAGCACTTGGACCACGTAGTGGGCGGCGTTCACGATTGGGCAGATGGCGACCAGGTTCAGCTCTTCCAGCCGTGCTGTTAGGATCTGCTGCAGGCACAGCCTCCAGTCTTCCAGGAGGATCTGCTGCAGGCTCACAAACTTGAGCCGGTGATAGGGCTGCTCGAGGTGGCGATAACGTTCTGCAGCCAGGAATTGAGACACGAATTTCTGAGGCTCGTTGAGGCTGGGGTGAGCTGGTGATACATGGTCTTCTACGTGCAGCGCACATAAGGAGGAAACACAAAAAAAGGAATGGCACGAGCGTGCTGTTCTTTTATACATTTGAACCCGTTTATAAGGAGCTTGATAGTTCGGAAAAATGTGGCTGTTGTATCAGTAGCTCGTTATATGTGGACTCGCGCTTCAAAACATGCAAAAGTTATTGACAATGAAACTGGCATTGGCAGTTACGTTTCGATACCACAATGCATTATTAAAGGAAACAGCAAGTTAAAACTGAACATACTAATATAATGTATATTTCTTCCAATTTTTGAGGAAGGAAAAGTGGTTGATCGATATGAAGCACTTGACAAGCATACATTATTCAAAAATATTGTTTTGCACATATTCTTGTGCAATGTGATCTCTAATCAGCACTCGCATACTAATAGTGAGGTGTTCTCCTTGATAGTGGGCCATATTGAGTAAATTTTAGTTCCTGGAACACCTTGTTAGCAATTATCATACAATTTCTAGCAATTATCATACGAGTCAGCCAATGGATCTTTACCGGAAAGTTGTAACTTTGTATCCAACCCACTATTTTTGATAGCTGAAGACAGTTGTCACTGAGCCTACTCATATATCACAGAAAAATGTGAATCAGCTAGTCTTGCTTCAAGTAGGGCTAGCCTTTTTATTGGCACAGCTTAGCACATTCGATGCAACAATTGCATCACCGCACATGGTATCTTGGCCACAGGAATGCCCTACCTACTCTGTGAACTAAACAAGCAAAAAGTAAACATTCCAAGATGATGGCAGGACTTCACCTGTCATAGCAGACAGGATCATCATGAATGCTTCAGCACACTCCGGAACTTTGAAGTCGTCGACGTCACCTTCCATTGCGAACTGTGGCTTCCACGCCGTCGGAGACGACAAGAGGACGTCGCGTTTCTCATCGGCGCCTGCACGACAAACAACATACTGCAATTCAAACAAACACAAGGCAATTGTTGCGCTAGAGTTCTAAACTGGGCTAGTTTGTTTGTGTGCAACATGGAGAAAAGGGAGCAGACAACAGAACAAGTGACACATGAACAGGATATAAGATAAGATACTGCAAGCTTCTGTTAATTTGGCTCCAGTTAATCAAACTTTTCAGGCAATTCGATCCTGATCAATGATCCCTGCTGGTGCCTGTACACTTCTTTAGGCCATAGCAATCGTTACTTCGATCCAGAAACTGTCAATCACCGGATAATTCAAGCTTGACTGTCAGTTCACAAGTGCCTGACATAACGGTAACTCCAATAGCCGCAGTGTCTCTCTAGGCAGCACTTAGGGGTCAGTGAATTCATCGAAAGCGTGATCACCGGCAGAAAATGGCCATTTTTGGCTGGCCTCAAGAAGATATTTAAGCAAAAATGGTAGCTCACAACAAGTGATTACAGCATTCACCTGATCACAATGCGCAACAAAACAGTGTTTTGGTTTCATATTGTCAGAGCAAGACAAGCCTGTGTCATTGCCACGGCCATCACAAGACGGCAACCGAAGTTCTCATGTAACATAACAACAACGGGTTGCTTTCAGTCGTTTATTACGAAAGCTCATTCGAAAGATAAGTTATTTTACATGCTAAGTTAGCAGCAACAAGTCACAGCACGTGTTTTTGGCAATCTGAAGAATTGTACGCATTGCAAGACGATCTAGTGAATTGGTTAGCACAGGTGCGAGATCATCCTATTTGTGATGGTCGCAGTCATTTAATAAATTCAGTGTATCAAATACACAATAAAGTGTATGGACGATGAAATGTGGTTCATAGACAGCGATAAGTGCTGTCTGAATGTGATGGAAATGGACACAGAGTTTTAATAATTTCCATTTTGTGCAGATAAAGCTTGCTGGTTTCATTTTTATTTTTGCCAGAGTTGGAGTTATGCTACATTTCTCTTGCAAAAACATCAAATACGCATTAGATTTCAACTTTGTTGCAGAGCACCAATGTCATTTCCAGGTTTGTTTTCTACTTTGAACCTATAAAAAGAGGGTGTGGGTTTGATTTGGGGACATGTTAGAATTTTGTAAATCCTGCCACATGAATCAGTGCCTTGTTTTGGTGTTCCTTCACTAACTCTTGTTTAATTCGATTGACCGGAAAATTAGTTCAGTTTCTCAGTCCCATCAGGGTTGAATTACCAGAAGTCGGCTGCACTAGTCTGTTTACATTCACCATGACACACAGAGCAGGTGAAGAGACAAGAGAACAGGGGGCGTATTCTGCGACGATCACTCTCAGCAATACTAGTATTGCCAAACTATCGCCTTGATGTGGCATAGTGCGCAATCAGCTGATCCAGTTTTGCTCAACCAGCCAATCAGTACACACTTGACGGCCAACGTGACAGTATTGTCAATAGTGATCGTCGCAGAATATGTCCCCAGATGTGCTGTTTTGCTCACAGGTCTCCTGTCTCACCGTCTGTGGTATTTGTCATAATGAACTTGACAGTTGTTGTTTCATAGTATCCAAAACAATTCTATTCTTGAGCGAAGAAGTGACTGGACACGTTACTACATTGAATGGGCATCAGAAGAGCTTCGCAGGTTGCCGACTTCCCGATTAGACAGTTTTAAAGCGAATTACAGCTAAGACCACGTCCAGTGGCCAAACTTATCTGTCATGTTGAATGTAAGCAAGAGAATTTGCAATGGTGGGGGAGCAGCTGATTTTAAAACAAATCACCAGGTGGCACCACCCTTGCGAATCACAGTGGCTGACAGAGTGCCAAGTTGCTACTCTGCAGTGAATTTTACTGCAATCGCTACAAATTTATTCTGATTCCGTAAATATCACTGTCAACGCAGGACCAAAAATAAATCATTGCATATATCCATGTGTTGTCCATGTGTTATAACTGCAGGCATAAGAGCAGCATATTACGTGCAGGTGCCAAAGGTAGGTTAAAATTAATTGGCAAGCTTCAGCATAATTATGCCAGCACCATCACCTTTGTCTCATCTGTACATTCATGATGATATATTTCTTTGCCCTCTATTTATTTATTTATTTATTATTATTATTATTATTAGTTCGTACTGTGCCGTAAACCGTGAGCAACTACTGGAAATGTGGCGTTCTCTAAGTGAACTGCCGCTTGGACTAAGAAATACAGGAAACTGTGGAAGAGAAATTAACACAGGCCGCATCCACGCACACTTCTTCTCCAGAGCAATCCACCGGATGAAGCAGTGGTCGGCGGTGAGCACGTTGAGTATGCACGGGTAGAAGGGCGGGTAGCCCTGACTCCGCAGCTCCCGGTCGAACAGCAGCACCTCCTCGATGGCATGCGTCAGCAGCTGGTCGTCGGCAAGCAGCGACGGCAAGTCCATCTGCAACTTGTGAATGCCGATCTGGACCAGTCCACGCATCAGCTCAAGCTAGAAAGAGGGTTGGAGTTGCAGGTTGCAGTGTAGGCAAGCACAGCCCCTGAAAACAACCGCTTGCATTTTTACGCTGATAGTCTGTGTCACGTGACTGCAGCTACCTCAGCCATGTAAAGGCAAATCCAATGATCAGCCTTTGGAATGGAGACAATGTAGTGTAAGAGAAATGGTTAAAATGACAAATCTAACTTTATTAAACTACAACAAAGGAAATTGTGCATTACTAAAGATGCACCGTGAAGAAACTTTTGTCATTAGCAACGTGTACGTATGACATGATCACACATACAACTAGGTGCCTAGGTGACAGTAAAGTATGCTTTGTTTAGTCAATAAATACGCATCAGCCACTTTGTCTCTTGTGACCATGTAATCAGCTAAGTGTTTGTTGTCATAAAAAATGTCATGTCGACCTATGGTACTGACATATTGCAACAATGTTGTGGCCCAGAAGAATGAAGTGACCATCCTCTTGACAGTCTAATTCTACATTGATGACTTAGCCAAAGCAGGCTTAAAAAACATGAACAGAAATTTGCAAAAAAGGAATGCCGAAAATCACTGACACTGACTCCTGTTCTCTCACTCAATGATGTGTTTCTCATAAATGCATCTGCTTTGAAAGCACCTTTATCGAGAAAACGAAACGAGCAAGAAAAAGATCCTGAAAGATAGCCACTGCCAGGTTCTACGGCCATAAAGCAATAAACTAAGATGCACAGTAAGTGTTGCATGCATTTTTTGTTAAAATGCAGCACTTTCTGTCAATCCTCAATTTGTGCACGTGAGTTGTGCTCGTGTGTCCATTGGTTCACGTGCGCTGCTTGATTCTTCCAATTTACTGTACCACCCACTCTGAAACAAAATGCCAGGTTGGTACTCTGCCGCCCAAGATGAGACATTACAGTCAAGACATAAAGTCCTGCAGACTATGCTAGCACGTATAGGTGGCTGCTTGACACTTCATATCAGACCATTTCTTTTCTGATAAAACTGAGCAACTGTTTGGTTAACCTCCCTGCCTTTCTCTGCATTATTTTCTCTCTGAGCAACTGTTGCTTATCATGTTGCCTAATTAATATTATTTAAGTGTTCCCTTTAATACCAATACCATGCTGTACTCTCACAGCCAGCAGACATGAAACAGGTTAAATGTAACTTCCTAAGGTGTAATGACAAAATGATCTGGCAGAATTAATCTCACAATAACAGTCGATGTTAATGCGATTAGCACTGCAGCAATGCAGCGAAACACTGTATTACCACTGCCAAAACTGGTCACGGATGAGAGGCGTATGCAGCTGGACTCTTCTCTCGCATCTTCCTCTAGATATGCTGTGTCATCTAGCGCTGCCGCCTCGAAGTCTGCACATAGAGTGTGTCTGAATATATATTCAGACAAAAATCATAACGATATATATGATGCATATACCCAGTGACCCTAGCTGGTGTGAAAGAAGGTCGTTGAATAGCAGCACACACGTGGTGATACAAGTTTGCACAAAAGACGTTTAGTGAAGAGCGGCACATACTGAAGAGCGGAACATACCTACTGTCACATACTCCTTCACCCAAGTTGGTCTGATAGTTGGTTTCAAACCCTGTTCACTCAGCACAGCGGGGCAATGTGCTATCCACTGAACCATGGACTACCCAGTGACCCAAGTTGGTGGCAAAATGCAAACTATGGACAACCCAGTGACTTGGCAGGAAAATGGTCACATACAGATAGATCACAGACAGACAGCCCAAGAAAGTGGGTCAGCCACCCAAGAGAATGCTAATTGCATTAAAAAGGACACTCACCCTTGCCTGCATGCCTTCGACACCTGCTTTGACGAGAATTGCCTGGACAAAGCGATCGCAGAACTCTCCATGGTCAGCAGCCCAGGTCAGTATTTGGCTCAGGTACCACTCCGGCTGCAAAGATTGAGTAACACTGCTGCGTGATGAGTCTGCTTTACTTAGTTTTAATGCAATAGTGTTAAGGGCCCCGTGTCGCATAAAATGCGGTGTCGGTGTCTTGCGACGGACGTTGTTTAGCAAAATACCCTTCCGAACCATAACGCAGGCCATCCGCGTGGCGCAGTGGCATTACTGAACTAATTGAATTCCTCAAAGCAAGATGTGCCAGAAAAATCGTAAAGTACAACCTAAACACAACCTACAGACATGATATCATTAGATAGTAATTTGAATACACCCAAAAACATAATTCTGTTAGTACATGGGAACTCAAACATAAACCCCTTTTCCAGCATTTCTACCATTCACAGAGTGGTGTGCTACGCTCGGTTACTTGCAATAACACCATCCAGATGGTGTTCACCTCTGCGCATCCATGGCCCACGTAAGACGCTGCATTTCTACCAGAAAGTTAACCCGCTCAGCTCTCTGCATAGTGTTTGCCACCAGCATTTCCCAGTAAGCATTACAGTTACATAAACTGCAGTTGCCAGGAAGCGTGAGAAGCAGCCAGGGATCTTTGAATGCTATCATGATCCACTCTTAAAAACGAAGCTTAAGCGTCTTCCAAATTTTTTGTCATTGCTGCTGGCACAACATATTGTTTTATGTCTTGGAGCACCAGTTCTTGTGTTAACTGCCCAAATTAATCTGATCAGCATGTTCTCGAAGCTATACTGTTATTGCCCTATCCGAGTGCATCTTAAACTCAAGGATCCCAAGTCATTCAAGAATATTCGCCATATTATATGGAGGTCATTGGGAAATTTCTGCATCGTGTATACATACCAGCAAGCCGAGAGCTCCTGCGGTAACCTAGTTTGATTAAAAAATGAAGCAGCCCTAAAATTTTTTGTCATAACGCTGCCTTCACAAGGAAAAATGGCCAACCTTATCAAAGAAAGAAAGCATCAGAAGATAGGACAAGATAGGAAGGAGCACGCAGTGTCTGTTTGCTGCTTCCTATCTTGTCCCACGTCCTAGTGCTGCATCTCTGTGATAACGAAACGACTAGCTGGCGGGTCGATTCTTGCTAACCTTGTCAAGTCTGTTGGTCTGGCGTTTCCCAGTAAAGTGGAAGAGGAAACGCTTCTTCAGTGGTCGCAGCATCAGTTCCAAGGGTAGCACCGACGTGGTCGATCCGACATCCAACTGTGAACCCTCCAGGCCTTCTCTGTTTATTCAGGCGTGCCACATGTCAAGGACCAAGCCACCACTTGCATGCACTCAATCAATCTAAGGAAACTGTTACATAAGTAGAAAAAGTTCGTACAGAGATATTTAAACCGGTAGCCTAAATGGCTCCACCTTACGACCTAAACGTGAAGTTCTCTAGGTGTATCGCTTTGAAGTAAAGCCTACGTTTTGGTGTAAAGCATAACGAACATGCTCCCTCGAACTGCCCTTACTCGATGTGTTGACAGCAGGGGAATGGGGGTTCAAAAAATGAACTTTTCAAATTGGGGGGTTTCAATTATACTTGGCTACCTGGGCCTTTTAGCATAAACCCAAAGCATGTCAAACGGGCACTTTTTGCATTCTGCCCCCATGGGAATGTGGCCACCACAGCAGGGAATTGAACCCACAACCTTGAGCTCTGCAGTAAAACACCATAGCCACTGAGCCATCATAGTAGGCAAAAAAGTTAGTGAGCCTGCAAACAACGAAAATGTGATACTACCGAAACTTCGCAAGAACTGAGGTGGAGATACACTGTGCCCTAAAAAGCCATACCGAGCAAAAAAGCAGAAAACATACAGGAATACTGCAATGCATACATAGCAGCCCATGAAAAGAACTTTCAAAAGACGTCACAGTGAAAAAGGATACGGCAGCTGGATTTTGTGCAGGTTGATGAAGCACTTCTCGAATGGAAGCAACAGCTCCGGCGTGTAGGAAACAGGCGCGCTGACCCCCGTGTTGAGGATGGGCCAGCCCATGGAATGCAGAACCTTGTTGAACTCCCTGCGCGCAATGAGACTCGCCATTAAGGTAAACTTGAGAGGAACTTGGCAAAGCGAGAGACATAGCTAGCAATCAGCAAGGAGACGATGCAACCAAAGGAACAAACAATGAAAGGAAGACTTGAATCACATGGCTGTGTCATTCCTGTTCCCCTTGTCAACTGCCTCAGGTGTTGAACACTCCGAATCGTCACCCTCGCAAACTGATAAAAACAGGTGCTTTGAGATTTGCTCCTAACCTACGTCACTTTTGACACTCTAAATACAATGCAGCAGAATGAACATGGCATTTCCTAGGCATTTAGGCTTGAGTACAGAATGTTTTACTTCTATATGGAAAAGCAGGAGTGTCACAGTACACCAGAAGCATAGCCTCAGAGATCATGGCATATTATGCTGTAGCAACAGTGAAACGCTGCCATCTGAAAAACTAATGCAACATAACCGCATTAATCAACTAATCAATGAATAAATATTACCTTTATTTACACGCTCATGAAATACATGCAAAATACTTGGACCAACAGACTTAGTGGCTAGTGCTTGATCCAATGCACAAAATTATGTGTATGTCCACCATGCACACATTTGCTCAACAAGAATGTAACTTAAGTGAACAACCATAATTAAACAAAGGTTATCATATTTGATAGAACACTGTGTGCTTTAAGAGATTTTTAATCAGTCTGCTGGTATGGTGGTAAGAAGATCTGCTGGTAGGTCCAGTGATGAAAGCAAACAATCTGGCAAAACCATAAAACAGTGGACCACTCACTTTTCAAACTTATCCCTGAGAATTTGGTGCCAGTAGAGGATGGTTTCTCGTAGAAAGTCGACAAGGTGCACGCAGGCCGAACCACGCACTCTTTGCCACACTTGCAGCAGGAAGGAGAGGTGCGACACGGCTTGTTCGTCTTGGCCCTGACTCATCCCTTCCTCGATCGACTCGCTGCGCCCAAATGCAAGTCAAACCTTTGTTAACATTGCAAGGATGTTACAAGTTGTAGGCAAAAGGTCCACAACATGGCTTGAGTAGGTCACCAACAAACACTCAGCCTTTAGAGAACAAAATTTGCAACTATAGGCAGATGCAAAATGTGATACCTGATATGACAGGTCCCACAATTTTTTTGTTTGTGCGCAATCAAAATAATAAAAATCACACCTACACACAGATCACATTAAAATTGGCGATTGAACATACTAGACTACACAGTGGGATGTGTGGGACGCAGATTATGAGGCGTGCCGTAGTAGGGGGAGCTCCGGATTAATTTTGACCACCTGAGGTTCTTAAATGTGCGTCACTAAAAGTACACGAGCGCTTCTGCATTTCGCTCCCACCAAAATGCGGCCGGTAATCAAACCTGCAACCGCGTACTTAGCAGCACAATGCCGCAGCCACAATGACAACGATATGACACAATGACAATGATACACAATGTCAACAGCAAACTATGCTTGTAGATGGACGGCATTCACAAATGTGAGCATCCTTTACATTTCTGCGCACAAAAGCATGTGCAGATATGAACATACAGCTCAGGTATCAACACTTATTTCGTTTACATAACACATATGTGTTAATATAGTGCTTACAAGAAGATTAGATAAGGGCATGTGATGCTGCCCACTGCATCATAGAATACATTGCGTTCAGAAACATCTTTATTCGTACGGAATACATTCTCGGTGCACTAATAATGCAGACATGCCTGTACCAAGCCTTGAAGTGCAGTAATCTAACTTTCTTGCTCTCCCCAGTGCAAGTATGTCATAGTAGCAATACCTGCTCGTATATCTCCTGAACAATCTTCAAAGCAAGTTCCACAGGCAATGCATTCCACCTGGTAGCAAGTGGAAGTGGCCCAGCCGGATGGGAGCAGAATGCAAAAGTTACCATGTATTTTTATTTAGGCACTTCTTCAAGAACTCCAGATGGTCAAAATTATTCCAGAGCTCTTCCAACTACAGCATGCCTCATAATGGGTTTCCCATGCAACCTCCTGTATAGCTTTGGGATGTTAAACTTGGAAATTCTTATGTGCTAGCATTAGGAGTGTCAAAGTGGAAAAAAAGTGCGTATGTGTGGGTGTGAAGTGTGGGAAACTGGTTACATGGTAGAGATTTGGAGGGGATGGGAGGGCTTAGAAGAGTGTGCATGTGTGTGTGTATTGTGCAAATGACAGGGCCTGCTCCAGACCGTCAGAATTGCACTTCGCTCCTTGAAGAGGCAGGACGTCTGTCACGTGAGCTCCTAGCTGAACACTTGCAATGTTGTGAGCACAGTTTAAATCATCGATCCGAGACATCAAAAAGGCGAGACATAATGCTAACGCATTTCACTTGCATTTACCACTAAATCACTACTGAATTTTAAATCACTACTGAATTTCAATTTAATCTGATTATTGTGTATAGGTGCGATTTTATTATTTTGAAGCATACTGGAATTGTATTTCGCATGCTGTGAATTTAAAGCTGGCCTTTTCACTGATTAGGCAGGAGCGTGAATAATTCCCTCTTGTTTAATCTCTATCTGCTCATGGCTTATGCTTGTTTGATAGTAACAACTTGTTTTTTCTGTCCTTGGGGCTCTTTCGCAACGCTCTGAACATATTAGCGCATGGGCGAAGTTCTGGTCTAAAATGTCTTTTAAGTAAACATAGTGGCTCAATTCAGATACAAATCTAATTTCTCTCGCTGCGGGGTGATCACAGCAGCCAGAAAATTCGCCCATCCGCTCAATAAGGTCTCGAAATAAAACCCGAATGTTTCGCGCACAACCCGCAGGGTCATATGACGTGAGCTGCGAGGACTGTGGAAAACGCCTTTCGTTTTGTAACACATCTCAATAACATGGTTACAGCAACCGGACTCGCTCGTCCATTCGCTCAACAAGTCTGTTGAGACCGGAATTGTCAAGCGAAACCGACAAGAAACAGAAGGATCGCGTTGGCCGCATGCGATCACCTGGTTTCCTCGATCTTGGCTATCCACTGCAGGTACTGTTTTAACCGCAGCAGCTTCTGGATGTCGGTGAGGGAGCTTTCGAACTCCTTCTTGACCAGGCTGGCATTGTCCAGGTGCGCCGACACGTCGTTCAAGATCTTGCCGTGAACGCCTTCGAGTATCTGCATCTTCTCCAGGGACTCTCGCGCGAAGCCGAGAAGTCCCTTCAACTGCTCCGGATCGCTACCGCCTTTCGACGCCTTGAGCTGTTTCGTTTCGTTTAGGGAAATGCAAACAGAGAGACAAGAACGCAACACGTAAGGTGCCGAAACGGCAACAGATTGTCCGACAGAACGGCAGATCGCTCCCGCGGCTACTGGGAAAAGGAAAGATTAACAAAACGCGTCCACTTGTGGTACTTACTCTCTGCTCGATCTCTTGCTTTCTAACCATCAGCGAAGCGTGATAATTCTTCGCCTTGCGCAGGTTTTTCACATCGTTCCCGAATTCGCGATTTAGGTCGTCCTCGACGTTTCGTTCCATTGTGGTTTTGTTTCCTTCCAGTCTGTTTTTTTCTTTCTTTCCCTCTGCGAGGTTTCGATCGACAAAATCGTGTTACAAGCTGGCGTTTCGTCCCAGCTAGCGCCAGGGAGCCGCCATGTTTAAAGAGAAGGCGCGCTGATTTGGCCATTCGTGTCTTGTCTATTTAATTGACAGTTTCGTATCTCAAAAAAAAAAAGTGTTTATTATTTGCTAAAGCTCTCGCGAGTGCGCATTTATCATTTCTTATTGATGAAAATTTTGCTTGTTCTAGCGTTTGCGTTTTTCATTGAGTATATTTTTGTATTGCCAGCCGTATTTACTGCGCTAACGGGTCGGCGGCTTTGGAGTTTACTTCCGAGGTTCCATAGGTGCGCGCTTTCGCACACTGCGCTGAACGTGTGGCGGTGACGTTGAGCGGTGTTGTCCGAGCAAGTATTTTGCTTTTTTTTAAGAGAAACTAGGAAAGCACGTTTTCATCTGGACGGCAGCACTGTAAGTTTGCCAGCGTCGTCCGCATTTGCGCGAAATGCCATCACTACTTTGCTTGGAACTTGGAGCGCGCTTTGCTTGCTTGTTTAATATTCCTCGCGATATGTATACGCGCGCGGCAGCTGTGCGTTGTCACGTAAACGCGTCCCTTGGGCCAATATGGCTGGGATCGTAACGCGAGTAATGACTTTGGATGCCGCTGTACCGCTGTCAAAACGGTTGCTACGATCTGCGTGCTACGATCTTTTCCCGACATGTAGCTTGTTAGATCGTGAGACCCCTCCGTGTTCGCAATAAACCAACCATACTTTTTTATTTTGCTGCTCGCGACGGTATATATATGCATACATAGTACGTCCGTTATAAGTTGGCATATCCGTTGTCCCGTTCGGTGTTTTTTCGCGGGCACAAAAGCGAATCGTTTGGATGGGAGTAGTGACGAAACTTTCGCGTTGGCGCGGCTGTTGCTAAACGTTCGCATCCCGCGCAATGTCATCATGCCAAGATTCGCTTGGCAACGGTCATGAGCGGCGTACTGCGGGAGTCCTTTTAGCCGCGGAAATTATACCCATCGCTAGGTCGTGCTTTTCACATCGCTGGCTCGCGTGTTTTTTTGTTGTTTTTTCTGTTGGCTTTCGTCCTGCAAGTTTTGCTTTCGCATTGGCGCGCGTTTATTCTTTGAACTTTCGCTCTCCTCGTAACTCGTTGTTTTGCTTTTGTTTCGCTTTCCCCCTATAGGTAAACACGTCGGTCATCCGATCAGCCATGGCTTTATCTTTACGGGCCTTCGCTTTATAAAGCTGTGTGCGCGGTTTTCGAGTGTTTACGTGTGAAAAAAAAAAGTGCGTGCACACCTCCCTCCTGTGCTGTGGTGTTGGACAGCGTTTCCCGAGATGTCTGCGATCGTGGATCAGACGCCCAACACGGCCAAATCTGTGATTGATCTCTTCGCGCCAAACCATGTTCCGGTAACGGGCGAAGACAAGATAGACTGCGATGGACTCAACGAGAAGGTAAGTCCACTTTCTTTTTCTTCTTTTAACCCTTTGATTAAAACGCTTCGCGCTTCAGAGGCGTTCATGATAAGAGACTCGCTTGGTAACCGTGACTGGCTCTTTTGGTGCGCGAACTGTGTAACCTTCGCATTCTGAAAAAAAAAAAAAAAAAAAGTAAAGAATGGTTGATTGGCATGAAGGATATATTTTTCGCCGCGACAGTGACTGGTTTTGTTAGTGCGCAAAATCGTAATATTTGTTTTCTGATCTAAGAACGAAATATTTTTCAAAGGTATCACACTATACTGACACTTTGTTTTTGCCGTTTGAAAGCGAGGTGGTTGTTCCAAAGTTTAATGACTGTTTCGCCATACGACCGCGTGCATCTATTTCTATTTTTGTTATTATTGTTATTATTAATGCTGTTGATCTAAATTAAAAGTTATGTTGCAAACTTTTGCATGCATTGCACCATCACATTTAAATTGATGTGACCTGTTTGATATTAAGTTTCGTTTATATCTACACGGTCCTTTTACCTGTCTATCACGTGAAATGATAAATTAGTGGTAAAAAGGTTTTTCATTGACCAATAAAAGGGATCCTTGTTTGCGACTAATCAGCATCGATCTCGTTGCGACACATGAGTTTTGTCCACTGTTTGGTGTAGTGCATGCCAACCACAGACTCTTAAGTATCGACAAAACGACAGCATTCTACTATTTACTCCATGAATGTCTACCGCAATCATGTAGTCATGTGATCATGACTAAGAATATGTCAGAGAAATAAACAAATGTGAATTGAGATGTCATTGTTGCCATCATAGTTTGTCTCTGTTTGGAAGGAATGAGATGGGTTTTATATCTCAAAGTGACCGTGATATGACAGCCATTGGCACTCTTGCTGACAATCTTTTACTACATTGAAGAATAGGATTGATATCATTGTTGTGTTTTTATGTATTTTTAAAGAGAGAGTGACTTAGGTATATCGTTTTTTCATAAAATTACTAAATTGCCTCATTGATATGCATATTGTAGTTGTTTTGAAATGTTCAGCACTACTTGAAGCTTTGCTTGAACATGTACTCCAGTTACACGGTCGCTGTCCAATGTACCTGAACCTATACAAATGAGTCATTGCAAATTGGGAACTGTTGCAGTTATTTTTCAAGCACACATGGCTTTACTTCTATGCTCATTCAGGTTTCATGGTTCACTTGTAAGTTTAATTGAGGGCCCTGATGTTGTAGCTATACTCTTTGGACCTTTGTCATTGGCCTACACGCCGGTATATCTCATTGTCACCAGTACCTTGTCACCAGCCAAGAAAAGGAAAGGATAGGGGTATGCGAATCGCAAGTTCGAAGACTGAATAGAATCCGAATCATGTAGTGCCAAGAATGAATCGGATCAAATATAGAGTTCTCTAGTCTTCAAATAATCAGTAGTTTTCACTATGAATATAAGTGATCTTTGCATCCTAGTATCTTCACATCATTAGCAAGTTTCTGTCGCTTTATTGCCCATTAAGCTTTGCTTATTACAAGTGCAAATGTTACATTAAGAGCAAGTGAAAAGTTTATTTGCAACTCAAGACTCACTGGTGTTTGCAATTTATAGTGGTTTAGCCAGAAGCGTCAGATTCCCTGTGATGTAGCCTGTGCCACCACTATAATTTCTCATGCTCTGTGTTGACTGTGGCCTCCTGGATGAAATTTATTGCACTTTTGCACCAGTTTTTGCTTGACAGCACAGATTTGATGATTTGAAATATTTGAAAACTGTTGAAGTATTTGCCTTCATGAACAAAGACAATTCACTTCAAAGATTGAGTTGAATAGGACAATATGCGATTAATTATTTTAAAATTTGTATGTAATTGAACGCCCCGAGAAAAGGATCATTATGTGGTATGGCCACAGATAAATTGCAGTGATGATTCACACTGTTTATATGACAGGTGATTTGCGCGGTTACTCTGTCATGGTGTAGTGCTTGTAGTCTTATGTCATAAGCTGAATGGCACTCGCTAGACCTAAATTGGCATACTAGTGACTTTAGCTTTTCAATGTCTAGCACTTGCATAATGTAACTTTGTGTTGCATGCAGCTTTAGCTGTTGTTATCACCCGAGTGGGTGAGTGACAACTTTATTAATCGAAGGGGTGAGGTGTAAGGGAGGCTAAGTTGCGTAGGCTGCCAGGCTGTGCTTCTCGATGACGTCTTCAGCTCGTGCCACGACCCATGTCTGGATGTCTTGTTCAGTGGCATGCAGTTGGTAAGGTTAGCTTGTCTTACAACACGAGCCATCTTTTGACATTTTGACACCTATTCCACAGTAGTCTTCCTGCATCCTCATAGGTATGGACGGTTGATAAAGTGAAGCAGATGGAATTGTTTACACTCTCACTTCGTGATGAACGTGTACCTCTTTCATGCCAGCATACTGCTGGGCTTCAGCAACTTCGCGCAGTGCTCGTTGTCACAGATGCTGCCCGGAAGTGTTTTAGAAAGCATTGTTGCTCTGTCATTACGTGTGTGCAGTCTAGGCGCTGCGGTGTGTTGGGCAACCCATTGCGGTGGCTTAGTGACTATGGCATCGCGCTGCTAAGGATGAGGTCGCAGGTTTGTTTCCCAACCACAGTGGCCGCATTTCGACAAGGGCAAATCACTTGTGCACTTAGATTTAGGTGCATATTAGGGAACCCCAACTGGTAAAAATTAATCCATAGTGCCCCACTACCTCAACCACGCCTCATAATCATGTTGGGGTTTTAGCATGTAAAACCATGGAATTTTTGTTTTTTTATTGGGCAAAAAAAAAAAGTTCCGGGGTTTTGCGTTCCAAAACCACGATATGATTATGAAGCATGCTTAGTGTGTCAGGAATCTGTCATTAACAAGGAGATCCATGTGAATTGCAAGGTCTCGCCATGCGTGCCTCGAACACTCACCAACACTTTGGTTCCTTTCATTGATAGGTTAAAGGATCATCAAACAGAAATGTTAATCTGGATTGGTACATTACGCATGTGTAATACCAGAAACATCAATCTTGCTATCAGAGGATTCTTCATACGCCAGAAAGGACACAGAAATGAAAAACTGGCTTGAAATTCTTGTACTACTTGCTTGTGACATCATGAAACTTGAACTGCATCTTCTCTTGACTAGATAGTAGTTAATCAATGTGCACAATCAATGTGCATTCTGTCAGAACCTAAGGTAGCCTTAAAAATGTCTTCTGAACAAAAGCAGCCCAAACATGTGAAAATAATTTGAAATCTGTGACATTGTGCTAACCTACCGATGCTGTGGTTCGGGCACAGATGTCATAAGGAAAATATTCTGTTCACTTTCACTGATTATAATGAACTTTTTTCCAACACATAAATGCAAATGGAGTCTTGAAAAAAGTACTTTAATCATTTAAGATGTCCAGGAACATCTCCCGGCAAATCCCGACAACGTCACACATTGTTCAAAGCCAAACAGTGGACTTACGAGCTCATTTCTTCATGATTTTTGCATATTAACAGTTCTTAAGGGGACAGAGGACATTATGACTCATCGCATGAGGTGCAGAACAGCGGAATGTGCTGTAAAGAAAGGGGATAACATAGTAGAATGATTTAAGGTTGGGCAAGCCATAGTTATGGTTAAATAAAAGAAAATTGGATACCTTCATTCACGAATTCCAGTTAAATTAAGGTTTTTGAATTCTCGGGGCACAGAAATGTAGGTGGAGACAACAGATTCTATTAAATTTCTAACACATGGAGCTAGAGCATGCCTCCAAGTTGAGAGTGATGTCATTGTGTGTTTGTTGACGGGTGCCAATCTGAGACATCGCCGCAGACAAAGCCACTGCGAACACAGCTAGGTAGTAGATATAAACCTGAAGGGCTGTTCTGGTTATATGCCTGCTTGTTTTACTGGCCGTAACTCTCTTTTGAGGTGCATCTAATTCAACTTTTAATATAATTTGGACTTCTTAACGTCCATACAAAAGTCTCTGGTTCCTGGGCATTTGCACTGGTGTACCCCGTCAGGCACAGACACAAAAGAGAAAACTTGTGGTGTAGTGTCCTTGTCTGTCATAGGTTTGATTTGCAATATACAGCCTTCTGTGGCGAACAGCCTCAGAATGTGTTGTTTTGCTTGTCGCCTGAAACGTGCCTGTTCTTGAAATTGAAAAGGCTCCTAGTCCCTATCTTATGCACTCTTTCTGGATGTCTTAATTGATACCTGTTTTGTAACTTTCTTTGAGAGCTATGTCAATTAAATCTAATGTGATAGCTTAGTCGCTCTGGCGTTGCGCTGCTGAGCCTCAGGTCTTAAATTCGATCATGGTGTTGGCGGCTGCATTTCGATGTGGGCGGAATGCAAAAACGCTTGTGTACTTATACTCTGTTTCAGTAGTTCCTCGCAGCAGAGCCAGAGCTCGAGGCATGCGAGCCTGAATTCTTGCTAAGTGAGATGTAGCGGCATAGTTTGGAACCTGTTGTTTGGCTAAATGGTTTGGACACGTGGTCTCGTCGCCAGGTGTTTATGTGGAAGCTTCTTTGTAGGTTGCAGCTGCAATTATTTTGCACAATTCTGCTTCGCTTTTAAGTAATATTTATTGAGGTGCTATGAACTGAAAATAAGAGCTCTTATCGATGCAACGCTGCCATATAGACATAATTTGCAGTACAAAGTACACACACTGGCTAAGTTTGTGTGTTGTGTGTAGCCACGCGAATCACAGACGCCGTAGGAGACACCTATGGTGGACGCTGTAGGGACGTGTTGCTGGCGCACGTTTATCTTGTGTGCGGTTTGGCACTACTTTACTGGCCTTCCCCCAGCTCCACTGGTCTCTGGTGTTTGCGATAGCAGAACCACGCATAATTTTTACGCAAGAGGAATGAAGCAAATGGCATTGAACCTACTTCGTTGTACAAAAGGAGTGCGGTAAAGCCACAAGCCCGAACTCTGTAATTAAGAGAATGACTGCATTTACAAATCAATGAGCCCATCCTGTACTAGTGGGTGTTATAAGAGAGATGGCGCCACCATCCGTGCGATGTTACGTGCTGGCCAAGTGTTTCTTCTGAATGGTACACTTCCTCTGTCTTGGCAAACCTCCTTCTCCTCTGTGTCTTGAAGTATTAAAGAACTCTAATATCTTGAACACACATGCTTTGTTGGTGTAGGACCAAGTTTTCTACCACTGCTGTCGCAACAGCTGATCTTGCTGCGCAGCTCCACAGTGTTTGTAGATGCTGCCGCTGACGCTTGCATTGCAGTGGTCACTGCTAGCGAACGACAATGCGCAGAAGCACAACATTCAAGATGTGTTGGCCCTCTCAGTGGGTCAAGGATGCCGTAGATGGCACAGTGCTTAGAGAAACTACTGAAACAGAGTATATAGATGCATGTTAGAAAGAACCCCAGGTGGTCATAATTAATCCATAAGCCCCCCCCCCCACCCCACCCACTTTCTATGGCGTGCCTCATGATCGGATCGTAATTTCAGCACCTGAAACTCAAGAATTTGATGGAATTCATTTTTTTAGCAGTGTCACTTTTAAAAGAGAAAGGAAGACTGTAACTTACCAGCGTTTCTGGGTGTCCAGAACTGGAAAACCAGTGTAAATATGGAATCATCAAGGAATGTTTCAAAGTGTGAACTGTGGCATCGTAGATGACTACACACCATGGTGGCTCAGAGGCTGTGTTGCTCAGCGCCAGCCACAGTGGCCACATTCTGATGGGCATTGGATGCAAAAGTACCCATGTATTGTACCTGAGGTGCACGATAAAGAACCCCAGGCGGTCAGAGTTCATCTGGAGTCCTGCACTGTGGTGTACTGTGTAGACCACTCAGCAACTCTATGACATCAAGTCCCACAATAAATTGTTTTTCATAACACTAAATCATCAAGCAAAATAGAAAATTAGTCAAACACTGTCAGCTCTTCTTTCAAAGCTCTCTTCCAGAAAAAGAAAATGTATTCGTCTATGGATTACGTTTCTGGTAACACAGCCTTAAGTAATTTTATTTCAATATCAATTGTTCTGAGCACCGAGGAGGTGAAAGCTCTCATTGCTTCTGCAGACGGTCCTCGTGAGTCCATCCGAAGAGCAGTACGATGCTCTGCAGAGGCAGCTGTCGCAGCGGTTACGAAAAGGACATGGTGAAGTCATCTACGAGATTGGGACTGGAGGTGAGAATATGGAGAGTAAAGCCAGCTATTGAAAATGTATCAATACTAGAAGCAACAAAACTAAAACAAAATGTGCGCTCTGTTATCTCGCGCTGTTTTGTTCGGGTCTTGTTGCTTCAAGCACTGTTTTTTTTTAATCTTGCCTTCATGTTGTACTGCTTACTGATGACCTGTGTAAGCCAACGCTTATCTGTGTCTCTGTTGTCCCGTGGTTTCCACATTGCACAATACAACCTTGTAACACAATGGAACACCAACTAGACCAATCTGACACCCTCCTGTATGCAGGTACATTCAAATCATTGTTCACGAAAGAATGCCAGCCACTGTGCTGAGAGGCATCAGGTGCAGCAATGTGCGATGTGCATGTTCATTTACTAATTAGTTGCTCTTTGCAAAAATAGGATGAATTAGTGTTTTTGCATTGCATAATGGCATAGAAATCCAAACAAGGCAAAGAATTCGCAGGGAGACGAAGACAGCAATACCAACAGTCGGTGAATAAGAGAATCATCAGTCCAAGCCAGCATGCTGACAGAAGGATTTGTTTTTGTCGGGCCAACGTAGACAAGTTGAAGGCACCTGATGTCCTGACAAAGACAAGTTTCCTCAATGAAACATTGCCTCCAGGCTGAGAATTTCCTTATTTGGTCACCGTCAATCATAATGGCATGGAAGAAAGCATAGCACAAATGTGTGCGCACATTTGGTCATCTCCTTACACCTCGTGTATCCCATCCGTGCCATGATGTCCAGTGCTCCAAGTTAAGCACAATGCGGGATTGGCCGTAAAGTGGGTAGAATGAAGTACGAGAAAGGCGTATTGTTGGAGTGTTGGGGCATAAACCAACACTATGTTTGCTGTTTTTAAATTTTCTTATGTTATTTGCTGCAACTGTTTATATTTTTACTTATACACTGTACAGGAGGTCCCATTACAGTCTTTGACCTCGGGACCTCCTCCTGTATATTATTCCCTTGTACTGCATCTTGTCTATTAATAGTAAAACCTCATTCATTAAACAAGTCTTTGGCAGTTTGGCGGTGAAGGGCAGTATACTTGCATTTCACTTTCTGCGCACAAGTGTTGACACTGTATGAACAAGAAGATGATATGGAAACATAAAGTGTTTATAATAAAGGGTTAGTTATTGTTTAATTCTTAGCATTACTGGTCAGTTACTAATAATATACTCAACTTACTTCTGCCATGCTATAAGATGGTTTGTGCCAATGCAGAGGCCTCTTGACATTGGTGAAAAAAAAAGAAGAAGCATGCCCGAACCAAACGCTCAGCTGCATTTAGAAGCAGTCGGAGGAGCCGCGTAATCACAAATCTGTCATATTTGGATTTTGCTGTTGCTTCCAATTTGAAGGTGAAGAGTGCCTCCGAGTACTTTGAACTGGAATGCAGCACCCTGAATGAACCAGTTGAATCTGTTCAGAGTACTTGATTTCGATCAGCCAAATGTAAGATGCCTCACGCGAGAGCACTGAAATTGACCACTCGAACCTATTGTAAGTGTGTCCTGCGCTGCACACATTTGTTACAGGTCAAGGCGATGCTGGGCTCACAGCTGAGGAGATGGATGCCTCAGTGGCAACATTACAAAGTATGGCGTCAACAATGGAGTGTGACTGTGTGCGGCTGCGAGAGCGAAAAACTGCCGATGGGCTGATTGCCGAGTATCTGGTTCGGCGACGGGCCAAGGAGAATGACTTTGTGGAAGTCAGGTCAGAGTCGAGCAAACTTGCCAATTCAATTTCTCTATTTGACAACAATGATATGATGTCGGGAATGCATACAAAAAGTCACAAATGATGTAGCTTGACGGGAGTCTGTGCGTTATGACATGGCATTAATTTTTTAGAATAAATTGAAAGGTACATACAAGAAAATGGCTATGGTGTTGGGCTGCTGAGCACGACGTCGTGGGATCGAATCCCGGCCACGGCGGCCGCATTGCAATGGAGGCGAAATGCAAAAACACTCGTGGTACTTAGATTTAAGTGCACGTTAGAGAGCCCCAGGTGGTCAAAATTTCCGGAGTCGTCCACTACGGCGTGCCTCATAATCATAAAGTGGTTTTGGCACGTAAAACCCCATAATTTTACGTACAAGAAAATGTCGAGAACAAGAAAGCTGATGCAGCTAAATGTGTGCACAAAAGTATGAAATGCATGTTACCACTAATAAAAATTCAACAGGAACGACATACGTCAAAGAAAAGAGTACAGTCATTATATAATTGATAAATTATTGATAAAAGATAAGGATGAAAGGTACAGTGCACATGTATACAGTGTTTGTCGGTGCATCATAAAAGAGCCTACAGAGCAGAAAGGAAGCATTCATTCATGTGCTGCACAAGCTGCCCATAACGCAAACAGAAAAATGTGAATCGAGTATAAATGCAAAACAAGTCAGCTAGAAAAAGATACAGTAAATTGCTGTCACGGTGAACTGCCACTTCTTTTTTTTTACTGTAACAACCACCATACACAATTTCTAAATGCTTTCCAAGTATCGCTGCAGTAAAATTATGGCAACTCTGATCTGCAAATTGCTCGGTATTTCTCCAGCTTTCTGAATGAATAAGAACTTGACAAGGAATGCGACAACGGGAACAACAGAAATGGTTTTTCAAGATGTCTAGACAGTTCTTTAACCATGGCTTAGATTATACATTCAATCCATGCATTCACTTGTGTTGTACTGCACGCCTCCATATCGGCTCAAACCTATTCGAAAGCTCACACCTAGCTTTCTTCTGTCTCAAGCTTGGACCAGCCTACATGTGATGTTCCAAGTACACCCTGATATTGATGTACAGGTCATTTGTGAACTACTGTTGGTGTTTACTATGTTTATTTGTATAGTACAATAAAGGCTCGTTAATTCAGCAAATCTGATAATTAGGACTTGCCCTCTGGTCTCGGCAAGTGTACCCATTGTTTAATGACCCTGAGCTCATTAATTCAAGGTATTTGGCAACCCTTGAAGTGCACCAAGCGTGGGGCAGCATAAATGTGCAGTGCAAAAGGCAATAGTGGTGTTTGTGTCCAATCGAAACAAAGCGCCGAAGTCCACATCGCCATATTCGTCTACAGGAGCCATACAGGAATGACAGGAGTGCCTTGCACCTTTATAGTTCTTGCTTTCACCACTGCATACAGCATTAGCCATATGCTTTCAAAACTTCATGGATTGCTATCAACGATCACGTCAATAGGAATCGCAGATTGATCTGCGGCGGTTGTGGCAAGCACTGGTTTCATTATTCAGTGCGAAGCATCTGTGATGTCATAAAAGTGGTGGAAGTCGTCGGCAATAAAAAGCAATTCTGCTATGGGCAACACACTGTCACAGAACATGCTGGTTACATCATGATGGAGGATCAGTTGCCAGCCAGCTCACTGGGGACAAAATAATTGTGATATGTCCACAGTAGTAATAAACACGCCTACTGAGATGATGAACATGTACATCTTGCGCCACTTCTGCACTGAAAGGCAAGTCCTGAAGCCCTCACCGCTGCAAGTGCTTATCATTCATGAGATGATGATAATTGCAGCTTCCAGACCTATATTGTGCAAAATGGAGATGAATGTTGCAGGTTCTTTAATCAAATAAAGACATGTTATTAAGTATTTGTTAATTGTTTCTCGAGGCACTCAATAACTTGACATTTGGTTAACTTGGTTCCTTCACTACACTAAGCTCATGGGGGGCCAAAGTGACCAAATGTGAAGAGTAGATCAGTGATCTTCATCCTGTAGCAGACGTAAAATGGGCTGATGATACCGTGTCACTACTTGTGATGTGTGACCTTGATGTCAATGACTTGTGCTCCAGGGTGGCCGTGGTGGGCAACGTCGACGCCGGCAAGAGCACTCTGCTGGGCGTGCTCACCCACGGCGAGCTGGACAATGGCCGTGGCTTGGCTCGGCAGCGGCTGTTTCGGCACAAGCACGAGGCCGAGTCCGGCCGCACCTCGTCCGTGGGCAACGACATCTTGGGTTTCGACTCGCGGGGCAATGTCGTAAACCAGCCCGACCCGCACGGGGGCCAGCTTGACTGGATGCGCATCTGCGAGCAGTCCTCGAAGGTGGGTTCATCTGCGGCGATCATGAGCAGACTCGGTACAGCCGAAGCTCTGGTACAGTTGTGCCAAAGTCACATTCGACACGAGAATAACTTTGTTGTATTCATTATAAGCGTATACTGTTTGCTTGTTTTTGCGCTGTTGCAGGTGATCACGTTCATCGACTTGGCAGGCCATGAGCGCTACTTGAAGACCACCATCTTTGGCATGACAGGGCATGCCCCCGACTTCACCATGCTCATGGTGAGGGCATCTGTTGCTCGGTGGCTTAGCAAAACAAAATGCAGAGCGCCGATCTTCGCGATCACGCGGGTAGGGTGGCGCCCCCTGTGTGCGGGGTGAGTACTCACGTGTCGGGCAGCAAAACTAGAACAAGTATGCTGGGAGAGATTGGAGTCATAAATCAGATGCACTGGATATTCAAAGCCGTGCTATCTTGTATACTAACACAATGATGTGGTTTTCTGAAGGACAGTACTTTGCTGCGAATTCAGACGCACGCAAAAGCTGCACCAGCGTGCCCCGCAAGATGCATCAAATTCTGTTTGCCACCGGTGCATTTTCTGTTTTTTTTGCTTTTGTGTGTGTCTTAATTCCCAGCAAAGTATGTCTCTCAGCAAGGGTGCCTGTATACCACGCATTGGGTGCATGTTAGAGAACTCCATGTGGTCAAACCTATTCTGGAGTCCCTCTCTAAGACGTGCCTCATAGTGAAACTGTGGTTTTAGTATGGAAATCTCTGGAGTTTAATTTTAATTTAAGCCGACAGTGATGCAGGCAGAGTCTAAATTATTGAACAAGGAGCGAAGAGTGAAATTCTGGTTGTCCTTGCACATTACGCCCGTGGGGCGAATGGAGGTATCGTGAAGGTGTCCGAATAGTTGAGCATGCTTGAGTTATTGGTCGGTAACTGTTGTTAGGAAAAGCTCTGAGCTGTGAAGTGGTCACATGTGCAAAACAAAAGCAGTGCTAACGTCTAGGCTTCTGAAAATATCTGATATTTTTGAATATTCCCCTACATCTGTTGATGTATAAGCCGCACCCGCAAGTGCAACAGCCCAGAAAGAAAGGGAAAGAAGATCTGAACATGTAACCCGCAATAACCGCGACACTGCCCAAATCCTTGTGAAAAGTCTTCTTTAGCAGATGCACGAGTCATCCATGTCGTAGCAGCGGCTATTCGACCAGCTGCTCGTATTTCGGGGCAGTTCAGGCATTGCTGCCATGCAGTCGCACCTGAAGTCGAAATTCACATGTAATTTGCACCCCAATCTTAATTTAAATTATATTTATTCCTCTGTGTACTTGTAAAGTGGAACTGGTTAAGCTCGCGCGTAGATGGCGTCAAGTTGAATTTGTACAACACAGCATAAACTGCCAGCGTCGCGCAGCCAAAGTCGCACTTCACAGCATCGCGACGACGCACAACAGGCAGCGTCGTGCATTATCGTCTACCGTGAAATTTCTATTAAACCGAAGCACAACAGTGAGGAAGGGCCTGTTAACTTTTCTGTGCAGATGGAGTTGTAAGAAATGCTCAAATTGCATTTTTGGATGAAAAATATCTGAATAACAGCAGTTTGAAAATAAACCGGCTCCGGAGGTGAGCCTGTTAACTTTTTAATAAGAACCAATTTTCTTAGGTTTGTCAACATCTGGCTTTATGGAAATCCCACAACTATGTATTTGGTTTGAAACAATGTATTTGCTTTGAAATTCATTTTGACTTCACTTCGAACAAAAAAGGGAAATTTGCTCAGGCTTACTAGCGTCCAACCAGAACACATTAGCAAAGAAACCGCAGAATTGTCACTTGAAGGCGAACCGTGATTCTCGCCATTCTGGAGTGGTCTTGTGCATTTTTCCGGCTGGTTGTATCATTTTCATGAGCATACAAAAAAATTGCAGTTTCTGTGTAGATCTCATACAAAGCACACAATATGTGCTAATGTGAGACTAAGTTAAAAGTATGTTAGCCCCTTAACTGCCGATGATCAGTTAGTCATGACAAAGGCTGAACAGCCTCGTAATTTTGACATACCAATAAATGATACACAATGTCCTATGCTATTTTTTTTTTCAGCAAAAGCAGTAATAACGCTTAGGCATTCCTGATACAGTTAAACCTCGATATAATGAAGTCGGTAAAATCGGCAATTTGCTTCGTTATATCGAAATTTCGTTCTCTTGAAAGCTGTCCTTTTATGCAAATAAGTACAGCCACTGATAAATTTTTCTTACACCAAAATGGGTCGTAGAATTTTCCAAATTATCGGGAAATCGAAAAAAGTAAATGTGAATTAGAAAACAATCCATTTTGATAAATTTAGGAGTCAGTGACGAATGATACGGTTTCATGCCATGTACGTTGATGGTATCTTCTTGGCGGTACGAATTAAGCGAAGCCAGCCACGCTTTCGCATGCACTCTGCCCCCATGGCTGACAGTGTCACCCGCACTGGGAGGCGCTATCAGGAAAAGCACTGGCAGCGGTGAGCGAATGCTTCGTCTGCCTCTCGCACCAACGGGTCACCGAAACTCGAGATTACGCCACATCCAATATTAAATACGCGGTAAGACAGCATACATGGTGCCAAGCCGTCTCGACATGCCCACTCTTTGCACATGCGGAAGATTGCCTCTAAAGCAGGGTGCGCTGCTGCTTATGTGCTCAGTCGCGCTTACAGCCATGCGCGCCAACTTACCGCCCTCACCCCCTCCCCCGCCCCAAACACACACATCCCCTTGCATGCGCTTGAGCTCGCTCCCTTCCCCTTTTTTTTCCCTTTGCTCGTGCCGGGAGGCCGCACTCGTGAAGCCACCATCTTTCTTGCATCGCATTTGGACTTTATGCAGAACATAATGTGGCTTCGATGATTGCTCTTGTTATGTCGCGCATGACTTGAGAGGTGCGTTTGCTAGCAGCCGTTTGTAATTCAATCATTTGACCATCTGCGTCTGCGGAAGTTTCCATTTATTGTCTCGGCATTCCTTTGAGGCGGCAGTGAAATTTCGTTATATTGATATCGTATACAAACACACATTGCCATATTGAGGTTGCCAAGAGGTTATGAAAAGTTAAATACTTCATTATATCGAGGTTTAACTGTATCATAATCTTTTTAGAAAAAATGGCAAAACAAATGAAAAAAGAAAATCAGAACGTCTCCTAATTTTTTCAAAGTTTTTCATGGCAGTTAAGGGATTATAATGCTGTAAACATTTTAATTGTTTGTTGTCTTGATTCAGTCAAGTATTTGACAGTTGTATAATTAGAACATCTTTCTTTGGTCTTGTGAAAGTAATCTCTTTTGGGTCATTTGAATTCTTATGTCGGTGGAGTGCAAAAACTTGAAAAGATAACACTGTCAACTTTGAGTTTTGGATGTCACTTAAGGAGAACCCCGAGTGGCAAGACTCAGTCCTGGGCTTTCCCACTGTGGTTTCAAACATAGCCACAGTGTTGTTTCAGGGTGTTAAACACAATCAATTCATTAAAGCAGAAAAAAACCATTCTCTTTCGTTCCTTTGTTCAGGTGGGTGCTAATGCAGGTGTGGTTGGCATGACCAAGGAGCACCTGGGCCTGGCCCTAGCGCTGAGTGTTCCTGTGTTCGTCGTGGTCACTAAGATGGACATGTGCCCAGCCAATGTTCTGCAAGACACCATGCGCCTGCTCGTGCGAATTCTTAAGTCGCCGGGCTGCCGCAAGATCCCCGTCGTGGTCCACTCAGCCGATGATGTGGTTGTCTGCGCCACCAATTTTGTCTCTGAAAGGTGTGCACGGGGCAAGGGTTTTGGTTTGAGCCGAGCCAGTAGCCGTCGTCGGCCCCTTCATGCTGGGGCATTCACAGCAGCTGATATAAAAGAGTACCGACTCTCCCACGCTTGTAACACATAAAAAGATGACACTTAGCCACCAGCACTTATAGTACACTTAAATTTCATATAAGGACCTGGAGCCGTTGACATTATCACGTGATAATGTTATGTCATTAAACCGAGAAACATTTGTTGGGAACACTTCTTTAATGTTGTAAAAACACTCCCGCACTTGTCACACATGTAAAAATGACACTTAGCCAATAAAGCTTATACAAGGTTTTTCTTTCTTTTTTCAAGGTCCGATCGATCGTAAAATTAAAACGACAGTGAAAATCCAATGACACTATGCCCAGATATGTTGCGTAATGTCCCTAGTATGCCCGCCGATCGCACGACATCGCAGTTCTCAATGCTGAGCACGCAGTAAGCACGTAAACATGCCTCAACAGAGTCTGCCGCTAAGTGTGAGGTACGTGCTGTTATTCCATTTCTGCACGCTGAGGGCTGCAATGCAGCCGAAATTCGACGAATGAGTAATGTGTACGGCACTACTTTCGTGAGTGACCGCACGATGTGGCAATGGTGCAGGAACTTTTTAAAGCAATACGGACAGACGTTCATGATGCATGCGGATAGGGAAGGAAGCGATTGTCAACAAATGATCTTGTTCAGCAAGTGGATCATGCAATTTGAGAAAGTAGTCGGTTCACAATTTCTGTGTTGAGTGATTCGTTTCAGAAATTTCATGGCCAGCTTCTGTACCATCACGAGTGAGAAAATCCAATACCGCAAACTCTGTGCGAGGTGGGTTCCCAAGATGCTAAGCGACCGTCACAAAATGCAGCGAATGGGCGCAGCCTTGATGTTTCTCCAGCACTACCATGATGAAGGAGAAGATTTTCGAAGACATGAGTCTGTTTCGAAACTGAAGAAACAAAAGAGCAATCCAAACAGTGGATGCATTCTGATTCTGCAGAAGCAAAGAAGTTCAAGCAATCCTTGTGCATCAGAAAGTGTATGGCTACTGTGTTCTGGGACAGCAATGGTGTTCTCTTGGTGGAATTCATGGAACGTGGCACGGCCATCACTGCAGCTTCATACAGCGTGACTCTTGAACGTCATCGAAAGACGATTCAGAACAAGCGAAGAGGAATGTTGTCATCAGGCACTGTCCTTCTTCATGACAGTGCGTGGCCGCGAAGTGTACCTGCAACAAAGAAGTGTATGATCACCCACCATACAGCCCACACTTAACTCCCTCCGATTACTTTCTATTTGCTCACATGAAGTGCTGGCTAGAAGGACAGGAGTTTGAATCGGACAGTGAGCTGCAGAGCAGTGCATAGAATTGGCTGAAAGCACAGCTGGCTGCCTTCTGTGACGAGGGTATAGGAAAGTTGGTACCACCCTACGACAAATGTCTCAGTCGGAGTGGTGTCTGTGTAGAGAAGCAGCTGGAAAGTATATCTAAATGTTCCAAGTATAACAGTTTTGATTGTCACTGTGGTTTTCATTTCACGACTGATCGGACCTTGAAAGATATATAGCCCCTGTAGTATATTTAAATTTAATATAAAGACATGGTGCCATTGGCATTATCACATGATAATGTGATGTCACAATGTTGAGAAATATTCGTTGGTGTCATGTACCAATATAGATGTGATGACATTGCTCATAAAAAAAAAAAAAAGCAATGACAGCAGTGCTATGTGCATTTTTTCTGCCTGTGCTTGCGTGAGGCAGTCACAAGAGTTGCAGAAACAAAGCGAGCTTGTACATCATGATGTCATGGCTACCACCTTGGTGCAAAAACTGAAACTAATTCATAAAAACAAGTATTACAGTAAATTTTTGGGGACCTTTGAGGCTTACCAGTATTTCTTTCTTAGGTTGACAAGGATTCGACTGTCATCTAATGCAAAATAATGACAAGTTGAAAATGTTATGTCAGGTTAAAGGTTGCTTCTTACTGTCCGTGTCAAAAAGGAAAAAAGAAAACCCGAACAACAGCTTTAGGAAATGCTGCACCTTAGAGGAACGTCTTATCCCAAAGGATTTTCTTGTTGGCCAGGACATTTGTGTGCTGTCAAGTTAAACTTTACCAGCCTTTAACATGCATCACTATATATATATGCGGCTCTTTCATTTCTTTTTTGTTGCAAGGTGTATCTAATGTTGGGAGGTCAGCACAGATTGTTGCTTTGTTACCACTGATTCACATGCTATACTTGCACCTACCTCTCTCTGGACCTTTAACCTTAGTACATCAATGGTATTTGTAACTGAGTAGAGTGTTTTAGCATAGGATAAGCCACTATACGGTTGAACCTTGCCATACCATAGTTTGTAGAGAGCTCAGACGCGCGCTAGGTGCTGCGTCAAGCGGACATACTCGAGAAGACTCCCTTATAAGTGTACGTTTGCTGCACGCTGATATCAGCAAGAAACATTTTAGGTTTACTTCAGTATATTCTGAATTCATTATATCCATGTTTGAGGCTTCACTGTATTGTACTGCAAAGTGCACTTGAAAGGTGTGAGGCAGGCGGACAGGTGTGACAGCTAGCTCGTTCTGCTTAGCCATTGCTCGTTGGCAGTTTGGATCGTGGGTGAGGCTGTGCTAAAACACTGAATTGACTGATGAAATGAAGGCTCAGTATGACTACTTCAGAGTTGTAGTGCACAGCTGTCGGCTCACGGCGCTTTTTAACTGTGGTTCCTCGTTGCGGTGCGCAGGCTGTGCCCCATATTCCAAGTTTCCAACGTGACGGGTGAGAACCTGCTGCTGCTCAAGATGTTCCTGAATCTGCTTTCCACACGCATGCCCAACCTGGACTCTGAGCCAGCAGAGTTCCAAGTAGACGACACCTACTCGGTCCCCGTGAGTGCGCCTTTCACACGACCCACAATCCTGTTAGCTCAAACAACTCGTCTTACTAGTCAAGTTGGGTGAATAATTAATTTCAAGATGTCACATTTGTGATTATTAACCCTTTGTCAATCGTCGCTGTTCATGTGCGGCGATGACAGAACATTTTAAAAAATGCACCTTGTCAGAATGAAGCGCCCCCTAGCATCACTCTGGAGGCGCTTTAACCTTTCGCGACTTCTATAATCATTCCTCCATTATAAAAACTGCTTAATGTGCTGCGAGCTCTTCACTTTCACTAAAACTGATTTTTCACTTTGCTCCACAGTGGTTCCTACCGCGGCACTTTAGGAGTATTCTCACTTCGCCGAGTTCATTGGGGGGGGGGGGGGGTATTCTGTAAAAGTCCACCTAGTGGACTGTCCATTTCGGACGCTGCTGATTGGATGCAGCTGTATGAGCGAGGAGGAGACGAGCGGCTTTAGCCAATCAGCAGTGGCCGAAATGGACAGTCCACTAGGTGGACTCTTACAGAATACCACCCCTGTTGTGTGCCCATAGTTCCGCATGCGCATTTTATGATTGGCATTCTCACAAATGTTGTTTCGAGTCAAGGATGTCGGCAGAAGTAATTTCTGTCTCGTTTCTTATAATTCAAAGTGTTATCGTGAGCTGCTCTCCTGCCTATCTCTTCCGTAGGTGTGCGGTCACTTTGTTTACAAGCCTTTCAAGTGACCCTGAAAGCATTAACGAGCAGTAAAAAATGCTTTTGGTCAGTTTCTATAGTACAGCTTGTTTGCAGGACTAGGCTTTTATTGATTGATTGATCATTGATTTATTATCTTAACTTTCCGATTGATTAATTATTTAACTGCAATTAATATTTTATTGTGGCTAAGCAGTTGAAATCACGTTAGCGAAATCAGGTAAATGTCGGTAGCAACGTTGCCAGTTCACTTGTTCAACAGCAAAGTAGGGAATAACAGAATGATATGGAATGTTCCGACTTTAGGATGACGCTTGGGTATCTCAGAGTACAAACGCTACCTACGCACACTACACTTTAATAAGAGAACAGAAAAAGGGGTCATGCGAATTCAGTGCAAGTGGACACAGGATAGCTTTTGTGCGAGTTTTATATTTGATAAATGCGCACTCAAGCAAGGAGTCATTGACGTGATATCAAAGGCAAAGGTTGATTCAAATAACAGTTTGCTTTTTCTTTAGCATGGTGTCGGTTGTACATTTTGTAAAAGTACTCTAAAAGGGGCAAATGGGGTGTGAATGGGTGGTTTGCCATTGCTTAAGGTTACATTCAGTACATTCCTAAAAAAAGATTGCACCCTTTAAGGCTCATCTTGTCCCACAACAATAATCATCTGCCTTGTGTGGATGGATGGATGGATACAACTTTCTTGTATGTCCGGCAAGGTTTAACGCGACCCGGGCTTAGGTCTCTCACGGGGGAACGTCAAGGCCCTGCCTCAGCGCCACCTCATGGGCTTGCTGGACTGCCCACATCTGGATTCCGAGGTCTGAGCTGCGCAGAGCGGCGACCCACCTCGACGACAGGGTCTCCGGAGTAACTGCCATCCCTCCTATAGCTACATTGCACTCCCACAGCATGTGTTTGAGTGTTGCTGGTCCTACCTGGCACAATTTGCACGTGTCGTCCTGATGCTTATCTGGGAAGATACGTTTCAGACGGAATGGATTGGAGAAGGTGTTCATCTGGAGTTGTCGCCAGGCGACGGCCTGCCTCCTGTTCACTTTGGGACTCGGCGGTGGGTATATCCTTCTGCCGTTCAAATATGCACTGGTTATGTCGTTGTATCTGGTGAGCCTGTCCCGTTCTGCTTGAGAAGCGTTCGCTATCGTGCAAGAGGCGTTGCCCTGTTCGACGCGGCGGGTCATGTCTCGCGCCGTCCGGTGCGCCGTCTCGTTTAGGTTCGGGAGCGCGTCGCCTTCCGTGGTGACGTGCGCGGGGAACCATATGATCCTCGAGTTCGCGGTTTTGGATCTGCCCGCGTTGCCCAGATTGGACAGGGCTTCCTTGGAAATTCGACCTTTGGCGTAATTCTTTACTACCGTTTGCGAGTCACTTAGTACGACTTCGCATTCCTGTTCTGTGAGGGCCAGCGTGATCGCTACTTCCTCCGCTATTTCCGAGTGTTTGGTGTATACACTGCATGTGGTTCTGATTTCTGACACTGCGTCTATGACTACGGCGGTGTATTTTTGGCCGTTCGCATATTCGGCTGCGTCGACAAAGCGCACGTTTCTCTCCCCGCTGAATGAACGGAGAAGAGCCTCGGCTCTTGCCTTTCTTCTACCTCGGTTGTAATCAGGGTGCACATTTCTTGGGATGGTTGCCACCGTAATGGTCTCTCTGATTTTGTTGGGGATTTTCATTTTCTGGCCATGCTGGTTGTGGTACGTTATGCCGAGCGCATTCATAATGTACCTTCCCGTTGTGATGGTCGACAGGCGTTCGAGCTGCGAGATGTGTTTTGCTTCGGCTATTTCTTCTAGGGTGTTGTATATGCCCAGCTGAGTCAGGAGCTCGGTGCTTGTCGATTCTGGGAGGCCCAGGGCTATCTTGTGCGTTTTCCTCATGAGCGTGTCGATCTTGTTCTTTTCCGCGACGTACCAGTTGTGGTAGGCGGCTACATAGGTGATGTGGCTGACAACGAATGAGTGGATCAGTCGAATGACGTTTTCTTCCTTCATGCCCGCATGTCTATTGGTTATTCTCTATTGGTTATGAGTCTTGTGGCGCTGGTGACTTTGCCTTCGATCTTCCTCACGGTTTCGCTGTTAGCTCCATTGGCCTCAATGATCATTCCGAGGATTTTGATCTTGTTTACTTTGGGGATTACGTTTCCGTCTTGGGTGTACAGGCCGATTTCCTCGTACTCCCGGGGTCCTGTGTAGCTCTTTGGTGGCATGCCTCTGTGCGTGGGCCGGTTAAGGAGTAGTTCGGACTTGCTCGGGGAGCATTTGAGGCCCGTTCCTTGGAGGTACTCTTCGACTTTGTGAATGGCCATTTGTAATGAGTGTTCAATTTGCCCGTCACTGCCGCGGTCCGCCCAAATCATTATATCGTCTGCGTATATAGCATGGTGGATTCCTTCGATTTCCCGTAGTTTGCTGGAGAGACCCAGCATGCTGCTATTCCTTTCTTTAAAGGGTTCTGAAACGATTTTGTACAAATGTACTGTGTCACTAGGTAAGTCCTTCTGATCATTAATTGATGCATTTGAGTGCTCTGCGTAAAGCGTGTAATTCGTTATAAGGTTTTAAAAATGTACATCGCTACCAACCGCAGCACGCCACTTGGCTGAGTTGTCAGCCGCCCCTGACCTGGTGGTGCGAGGTGACCATATGACACTAATAGTGTGAGCTATCCACTTGGCTGCCTAGGGCACGTCATTGATCATTTTTTCCAATTTTATGGCAAACAAGTGTTGTTTGTAATAGTTAAAATATTAGTTAATCTGTTTCTATAAAGAAGAAAGTAACATAAAGAGAATGCACAAGGACAATTTGTCAGTACACTCAAGACTTCCGGCACACAGCAAGGGTCATCTGCTTGTGTTACAACATGCTCCGTGTTGACTCAGTGGTCACTGTTGGTCGCGATTTTGCTTTTCTTTAGCACCATGGTTCGACCTTGTTACGTTGTGGGCTGCACGCATAGTGACTGGCAATACGTCAAGCTGCGACATCGTGTCTCTCTGCTAGGCAGTAAATGAGCAGAGTGGCTGGAGTGCATTGAACTGTCGGTATCCGATTCACACCAGGATTTGCGCGTTTGCGGCCGTAACTTTATGCAGGAGGATTACTACCACAATAGTGTTTCGTGTGTCCGGTGTTCGGGTAAACGCAAGCGCAAGTGGACTGCGCTTGGGCATTTCACGGGGTGAATGGACACGTAAGCGTGAACGGTCTGCACAATGCAACCACTTGGTCGCACAGAGCTCAACAAAGTGCAGAACTTATATAGCTGTTACGAAGCATATTCTACTTTGCTGCCAGTGTAAATTTTTGGCAGGAGCGTAATCGTGAACACATTGTTTTTCTAAGGGTTTAAAATGTTTTGCACCTGGTTAGAGCAATATTAGTTCTTTGTTTGTCTGGTTAACCTCTGCGCCACCAGGTGGCTGGCCATGCAGACGTACCAGGCTGCTCAAGAACATCTACGCTAAAGCTCCTTCATCATAGCAATAGTAGTACGGAGGGGCTTTAGTTTACGCCTCCACCCATCCGTTGAAATGCCCAGCTCGCCTGTGGTTACTGAAATACTGGACATGGTCGGCGCTGCGACACAGTGCTCGCAATGCAAGCTGCTTCGATAGCTCTCGCTTGGGATCGACTGCCAGGCGGCTGGCGGAGAGGTTGAAGAGGCTTCGCATGCCTGCTCCAGACAACCGGAAGTAGACGACACGACGTCCCATCATGACAGTGAGTTAGTGAAGGCGGAGCTTAGCCCTGATTACTCGGCGAATGAATTGAGGAGAAAATGCATGACTATGGAGGAGGGTAACTTGTAATCGTCCGTAGCTTTCTCAATATGAGAGGCTTCACAAAAATTGTGGTGCGAATGATTTACTGTAGCTATACCCTACACGTCTACAAAATTTTTATGAACCATTTCAGGGACCCTTTTAAACTGCACTCCCGGTACCTCCAGGCCATGAACGACATGCACGTCAACAGCGTGACATAGCATTCTTGACAGGAAAGTGGCGAGCGCCGAGTTTTCGAGAAAGGGAACGCAAGGAAGGCAGCTGACAATAAGATAAGAGATAAGCCTCAAGGGGTGCAGTATTTTTTTTTTTTTTTTAAGAGTACTTTGAAAGGAATGAAATGGGTGTCAATGGGTGGTGGTGAAATTTTCACAAGAGTACTCTGAAAGAAGCTAATGGGGTATGATGGATGCTTTGGCATTGCATGCAGGGTGTGGGCACAGTGGTGTCGGGCACCACGCTCAAGGGCGTCATTCGGCTGAACGAGGTGCTCCTGCTCGGACCGGACCCACTGGGCCACTTTCAGCCTGTGGCGGTCAAGTCCATACACCGGAAGCGGATGCCCGTCAAGGAGGTGCACAGTGGTCAGACAGCCTCCTTTGCACTGAAGAAGGTGAGAACAACCTTAATGTTCTGTTTTGTTTTGGCTGACAAGTAATCGGAAATTCTTTCTAAGCTTACTTATGATGGTTCCATGACGTCTTCAGATAATAGGGCTGGTGATATAAACAATGCACTGTACGAAGAGTGCTGAAACAATGCACTGCAGGAGCTTGCTTGCTTCCTTTATTATTTCACCAGCCCTCGGTTGTTTATGTGCTGTAATGACCCAACTTAAGCCTAGGCCATTCTTCTGCCACTCCCATAGTAACGCATTCCAGAGGATCACCTCTCCAACATGTCTCCAACTACCTCTGCTCTGCACCAGCCGAACCTGTCCTATGCCTGCAAATTTCCTGTTCTCATTACATCTTCTAACACTGGGCCTCTTTGACCTTTGGAGTTCTGGCATCTGGATGGCAACTAGCTATTTCCCACTCTGATAGGAAAACGACATCAGGTAACATAGGCTGATATCCCAAGACAACCCGAAGCTGCTTGAAGGTCGCAAAATCGAATGTTGGGACAGCTGGCCGTGGGATCAACGAAAATTCTGATAACATAAACACGCTACTGCTGTGGCAGTGGCTGGCATGCTTGGCTTAGTCAGCACATTTATGCTTTACCCGCTTTGAAATATTTAGTTACGTTTGCCGAAGAGCTGAAGCGATATCCTCTAGTGATTGCATTAGGGAATACTATCACAAGATTTCGCACGACTCGGCACAGGACGTGTGCTGGGCCAAGCTCACTCTTTGCACAGTGCAACAAATCACTTCTGGCGCATCTGGTGCCAGGACATGAAACCTCACGAAAGTCATCATACCCACAAAAGTGATGGCTCAAGGATACTTGCATGCAGCGACGATGCCGCCCACCATTTTTGACAAGTTCATGTTCTGTCACCATTTGGCAATTGTTACGACACTGAAAAGCAGGATATTGGGTACCTCTTACACGAATAGATTTTCGTGCCATCCTGCTTGGGCTTTTATTTCGAAAATTTATTTCGGCTGATGCTGCCTCTCTTCCGGCGTAGTGCTGAAGGAATTGGGGCTGCAGCTGGTACGTGGAAGTGCACGCAGTCTGTGACCAAGTAAAAAAAACAGTATTGATCAAAAAACAGTATTGATCATAATAGCAGCAATCGAATTTACATGCAGTTATATAGACTGGCTGGCCATTACTCAACCAATGCATTTCTTTAAGATCAACAGCCTTATTAGAACTTATTACAGTAGAACCCCGCTGTTACGTTCCTCACTGCAGCATTTTCCCGGCTGCTACGTCGTTTTCATCCGGTCCCGACATAGCTTCCATAGGATCCAATGTATAAGGAACCCCGCTGTTACATGGTAGCTGTGAAAACGTCCTCGCATGATGCGTCGCAACCCGAACCCGCCTGGGCTAAAGTAGGTAACGCGCTCCAACCGCCATTTTGGCTTTTGACGAGTTTTGACCGGGCTTGGCCGGGCTTGGCTATGGAACTGGCTGCAAAAAGCCGCACGCCAGTTCGAGAGGCCGCCACTAGGTGGCCATTCGTGAAAAATGCTCTCGCTATCATCACTGTGATTACGGTCACCGCATGGTTTGTTTTGTTGGACGGGTTGACTCGCGGAGGAAGGAAACTTGGGAGAGGCCCTGACGTCACTCTTTATGAAGCTATAGCTAAAGGGAAGCTGGAAGTTGGCGTTACTCATGGCGTTGCTCCGCCTATCGGGCCAGCTCTCCTCTCTTGTTTACATTTCTCGCGAAACCACGCCGCGCTGCGCGCAACCGGGCTGCTCGGACGCGCACGCTCCGCAGCAATACTAAACAATCGTTAGCACGTTAGCATGATTACGCCAAAGAGGGCAACATTTCCCGCGGATATTCCTTCGGCCGTTGCCATTGCCGTGGCGCGGTGACGACGAGGAGCACGATCCGCATGATGCCGGGGAGTTGCCAAATCCTAGCTTTGGAGAAGCCGTCGCGGCTCTGGACCTCCTCCGCAGGTACGTCGCACCTCACAGCGACACTGACAGCAATGCGGCCTTCCAGGCTATTGAGAAACGTGTGGTGATTTCTAGCAAGCGAAAGAAACGGCAAGCCACCATTCTAGACTTTTTTTCATTTCTAAGCGCACTCTGTGGAAATAAATCGTCTATAGTTGAAGCTGCACTTTTTTTCATTCATTTTCGGAGCTTTCCTCACTGTTGCGTTTTCCCGGCTGTTACGTTTTTTCTCCTCGGTCCGGTGAAAAACGTATGAACGGGGTTCCACTGTAGTTTTGATGCCACCCAAGACATACAATGAAGCACGCTGGCTAGCTGCGACTGCGACCAACTTTGCTAACTGCAGAAGGAGATATCACCGCATATGCACGAGAGATGTAAAAAATGGATGTCACCAGAGAAAAGTAAACCCAAGAAGCACCGCAACTTGTTGGAATGAGCATCTACAACCTCCGCAGTACATGGTGCAGAAGCGTTTTAGATAGCGCCACATTCTGTTCATGGAAACAACCTTCAGAAGATGCAAAAATTAAACTTCAAATGTTTGCCACTTCTGTATCGCACCATCCAAAAAAATTAGAAGATAATGCCAGATGTAATGAAGACCATAAGTCACCATAGCCATTTGGCTGAGCGATGCAAAAGTCCTCAAGCACTCGCATTGTGGTTTGCCAAGTACCTACCTGCAAAGGCAGTAGCGAGCACTCATTGCCTCTTTTTGTTGTGTGGTAGCCAGAGAACTTCCAGAGAGCTGCCAGACCAAAATAGCCTTGGCTAGTTCTGGCAGCCCACAGGTAGCCAGAAGTGGAAAATCAGAGGCCCACTCTGGCACTCTCAAATGCACTTCTCTTCCCCTGGCACTCATTCTGCTAGTCAAATAGACAGGCGCTTATACTGTTCTGTGCAAGACTTTCCAGCCTAAGCGGAGGAAGTAGGGAGCTTGAAATTGAGGGCTACTACCATTACTTGAGAAACTTTGTACCCATAAATTTGACGCAGGTGGATAAGTTTGTGATGCCGCCAATCTCACAAGAAGCGACAAACAAGATGCTTTGACCTCGAGCTAACTACCGTATTTATTCGCGTATAACCCGCACCAAAATGTGAAAAAACGCGTTTAAAAAGTGGGGGTGCGGGTTATCTGCGAATTTTTTCCTTGGGAGGGGGGGGGGGGTCGGCTTCACCGCAATGTGCGGCGGCCTCCCCGTGTAGTCCGCCATCCCCATCGTCATCGACGCTTGTCAAGCCGATGAAGGGCCAACGAAAGGCCAGCATTGTTGAGCCTCGCGTTAGGCGCTGTTTAGTGTACTTACCCCAGTTTGCACTGTTTGCCTGCTTTGTTTTGGCATCATGAGTGCGACTCGACGGCAGTGTTTCACAGCGAAAGAGAAGCTAAAGATTATAGCCGCTGCCGAAGAAATCGGCAACAGAGCTGCTGCAAGACAGCATGACGTCGACGAGTCGTGCATTCGCGACTGGAGGAAGAAAAAAGAGAGTCTCGAAGCAACGAACCGGGACAGGCGAGCGTTTCGGGGTCCGAAGACTGGCGCGTACCCCCACCTCGAGACGCAGCTTGCGAAGTTCATTGAGGAGCAGAGAAGTCGTGGCCACGCTGTTTCGACTGAGATGGCGCAAATGGAAGCCCTGAAGTTGGCCCGGGAATTGAACATTCCACGTGAGTTTCGTGCAAGCCGTGGATGGCTTCAGCGCTTCATGCGAAGACATGGATTTTCTATGCGGCGGCGAACAACCATGTGCCAGCGGCTTCCTGAAGCCTACGAGGAAAAGTTGTTGAACTTTCAACGATATGTGATCGCACTTCGGAAGGAGCACAGCTATTTGCTGTCTCAGGTGGGAAATGCTGATCAAACACCTGTGTACTTTGAGATGCCGATGGACACGACCATGGAAAAAAAGGGCTCCAAATCAGTCAGCGTGCTGACCGGCGGAAATGCCAAGCTGCGCTGCACAGTCATGCTATGCGCTTTGGCTGACGGCACGAAACTGCGCCCGTATGTCATTTTCAAACGCAAGACGCTACCTAGCATTCCACTGCCCCCAGGAATCGTTGTGCGTGCGGAAGAAAATTCGTGGATGAACAGTGGCCTAGTCGGTGACTGGCTTCGAGTAATCTGGGAGCGAAGACCAGGTGCCTTGCTGGCACGCCGGTCGATGCTCGTACTAGATTCCTTCAGAGGCCACTGCACTGATGCGGTGAAGGCTCGCCTTGCCGAGACCAGCACCGACCTCGTCATAATACCTGGCGGCATGACGTCCATGCTACAGCCACTCGACGTGTGCCTGAACAAGCCGTTCAAGGCACACGTGAAGCGGCTGTATGCCCAGTGGATGGCCGACGGCATTTACGCCCTCACACCGACGGGACGCGTGCGAAGGCCTGATATTCCATTGCTGTGCCAGTGGATCGTGGATGCGTGGAAAGCGATACCGGCCGATTTGGTGCGGAAAAGCTTTAAAAAATGTGCGATCAGTAATAGTTTGGATGGTTCCGAGGACGACTACGTCTTTGAGAGTGGCGATGAAGCCTCGGATGGCAGTAGTGAGAGCGGCGACGATTAAGAATCGGATAACCAGTGACGTGGTGGCGGTCGTTTGAATAAATGTTCTGAAAACGAAATGATCACTGAGTGTGAGTTGCATCTTTCTAGCGCTCATTTTTTTTTTTCAGGTAAACGTGCGGGTTATACGCGAGTTTTTTTTTTTTTTTTCCGCCGAGTTCAAAGTTAGGGGTGCGGGTTATACGCAGAGGCGGGTTATACGCGGGTAAATACGGTATCTTGCTGAATTTTGTCACCCGTTAACTATTCAGTCTTCTTAATAGCATCGGTGAAAAGTTGTTCAGTTTGCCCCAATGTTGCAAGACAGTAGAGAATCCCAACTGACAAGTGCATTCACTATGTGCCCCCTCGCAGCAAGTGAAGCGCTCGGACATCCGCAAGGGCATGGTGCTGGTGTCGCCCAAGCTGGAGCCCAAGTCGTGCTGGGAGTTCGAGGGCGAGATCCTGGTGCTGCACCACCCGACCACCATCAGCCCTCGCTACCAGGCCATGGGTGAGGGGTGCTTCTTTTTGTGCCCGTCGCAGTGCGGAAGCCTTATAAGTGATGAATTAGCAAGTGTCAGTTGGCTGAAAAGGAAGGACTGTAGGCCTACCCTGTTAAGAGAGGACAGGCCCAACTGTTAGACATGGAGGAGATAGGGCATACCTCCATGTCAAACGGTCACATGGCATCATGCGGGTTATTTGTTGGGATCCCACTTTAGTGGGGTTCATTGGTTTCGTCAATAAGGTGGGGATATATTTAGGGAAGAGGAGAAGGAGTTGTCTAGAGCCATGTGGTCCGCTTAGCATGTAAAGGTTTCTTGCCACCAACTACAACGGTGCTTGTTGGCTTTTGTGTTCCTAGTGCTGCACATGATGTAACAGGCAAGCTCCTACAGCCACGTTCTATGGAGGTGGGAAATAAAAACGTAAAGTGTGCTGCGCATCAAAGAACCTTGGATGGCAAAAATGAAACGGAGCCTTTGGCTGTGGTGTCCCTCAGAGCCTTAATATTGTCCTGGCCTGTCAAAGCGAGTACAGTGGAACCTTGTTGATACATTCCCGTTACGTACATTTCCCCGGCGCTAATGTTTGCAATCGAGAACACAAGAAATGACCCAACAGAGTTACGCACATTTTTCACCGGTGAATACATTCCCAGAAAATAAGATTTTTCTGCACCAACGTTCAGTACATTGCCAAACTGCGCTCGTATGATACGTCTTCCGGCCTCTAGATCCCGTGTAAACAACAAAATGTGCGAGGCGCGTGCTGTGGAGAACAGTCTATAGGTGCCCGCCGTGGCAGCTTCACTGCAATACTCGCCCACGCGTCTCGTGTGAAAACGTCAATGCGCACACAGTTTTTCATTTCGGTGCCAGCAAACCTTCTCCGGGGTCGTCGCACGCAGCATTCATAGTTAGCACTGCCAATCTTGTTGCGATAAGCATCATCTATCTGTTTCACAGCGCGTAGTACTGTCAGAAGCGTAGCGCACACTATTAATAGGCGATGACTGAAATGCGCCTTTGTTTCCTGCTGCAGACTACGATTGTATAAGTTTTCCGGCCGCTACATCCCGTGTGAACAGGAAAAGGCACGAAGTGCATGCGATCGACAACAGCATATAGCTGCTCGTCTCACTGAAAAAAACGGCGCGCACAGTTTCTTATTACGGGTCATCGCACACTACAGTCACAGCTATCGCCGCCAAACCTATTGCAATAAGCATCTTAACTCATCTGTTTTACAGCGCATGATGTGTAGTGCCATTGCTAGCGTACTGCATGCCTTTAGTAGGCGATAATCCAAACGTGCTGACGACATGCATCAGAATCTCGTGCCGCAACGATCCGCACGACGCTTCGCATTGCATACATGTCAACAATAATCGAGTTTGCCACTTTGTTTTATTTACTTCGGATTGTACGTTTTCCCAGTTTGTACATTTTTTCTCAAATTTTTTTTTTCCAAAATGCATGAACAAGGTTCTACTGTATTGTCCTGGCCTGTCAAAGCAAGTGGTCAGTCAGCCAATGAAGTCATTCTTTGTCTTGCGAACAACTTCTAAGCATCCCGTGTCCCTGTCTTAGTAGCTGTGGCACTTCGGCTCCGAGCGTGAACTCGCAGGTTTGACTGCAGGCAATTGTAGCAGCACTTCAGCTCCATCGCAGTGCAAGAATTCCCAGCTATACTGACAGAGGAACCTTCATACAATGAACAAATGAACACAGATATACTGTAACTACCACATTTGTCAACCGCCGATTCCCTTTCAGTTCATTGCGGCAGCATCCGGCAGACGGCCTCCATCCTGACCATGTCAACCGACTGCCTGCGCACGGGCGACAAGGCGCTGGTGCGGTTCCGCTTCATCAAAAACCCAGAGTACCTGCGTCCAGGCATGCGCCTGGTGTTCCGCGAGGGACGCACCAAGGCTGTGGGGAACGTGCTGCGCCTGTTCCCACCTGTGCCCGGGGGCGGGCACTACCACGGGGTCACCAAGGTGGCCAGCAAACCGCAACAGCAGGCCAGGAGCAACAGCACACCGTCCACCTCTGAGAACAACGGCGACGTCTTGCCAGTTGAACACCAAACAGCGGGTGCGTACTTTGGCAAAGGTGTTTGGGACTGTTGTTTAGCACACTGAAACCTCGTTGTAAGGAAGTTGAAGAGAGAGCTGGAATTACTTCGTTAAAGTGTTACTTTGCTATGTCTGTTATTGCCATTTATTGCAATACAGTAAAACCTCATTAAACTGCACCCGCTTAAACAGTAGTTTTGTTTTAAAAGTAGTAAAGTTCAATCCCCGACTCAGCGGCCATCGAACATAATGCGTTTTGTATCCACATAGACCATACCAGCTCATTGCATACGTATCAATTAAGATGTAATGTTTCCACTTTTCGTCGCGCAATGACGGCGGTGCATTGTTCCCACCGGGCAACCCGGCAGAACAACAAGCCTCAGAGGTCATAACGGCCTCCAGGTGCCCTGTGCGTTTACGCGTGAAGCCACATCAACATCGACATCAATTCGGCATTGTGCAAGCAAGGATCCGCGTCATGCCGAAGCTCGGATAAACATACCGAGTGCCCAGCATAGAAGAAAAGTTGGACGTCGTTCGTGCTATTGAACATGGCATGAAGTCGGCGCTCGCACTCGAGAGGGATCTACCGTTGACTACGGTGTGTGACATTTGGAATGCGAAGTTGCTTGGCAGCGCTGCCTGCTGCGACCACAAAGAGATGTCGGTTACGAGGTTCGACTTTTCGCCATTGTTGCCTCTGTTGTTGTCAAAGTGTCGCCTAACGACAGTGATGAGGACAACACAACACGGAAAGCGAAAGCACGGGCGGTTCAGGTCGGACAGTGGCAGAAGCTGCGCGTTACGTCGGCCTCATGCAGGTGTTTGCCGAGAAGATGGGGGCTGGCAAAAAAAGCTGGCTCGTAGCTTAAGTGAGTTTGAGGCCGCTGCCGCCTTTGTCGCTGCTAGCCTGCAGTGGCATCAAATGAAAATAACAGACTTTTGTCACGCGAAGTGAATAACTAATGCATGTTTCCTACCCTTTCATCGCACTCTCTCGTAGTTCCATTTTTGACAGGTAAGTGGGCAATCTCACGCTTTTTTAGTTAAAGCAGTACTACCCTTTAGTACGCACTTTTTCTACTACGGCCAACTACAGTTTAATGAGGTTTTACTGTATCCTGTTTCAGCACAACAATGTTCAAGTTTACTGCACGCAATTTATTGCACATTTTTGAAAACAGTTGTAAGGTTGATTAGCTCTTAGAAACAAAAGACACAACACACTGGACCACAGTACCGTATTTACCCGAATGCAACGCGACCCCAATTGTAACACAAGGGTCGACTTTGCGAATGCACAAGACTGGCACGTACCCAGGGGGGGGGCCCGGAGGGCCCCCCCTCCCCACCCATGCAACCACTCCTCACACATTCCTAAAGAGCCGCAAGATCAATGTTGAGACTTGGCAGCTATTCATCGGTCAGCATTTTGCTGCCTTTTTCACTCCTTTTGGATGGCGGTAGTTATCGGCACCTCTTGGGATGTGAAGGCCAGCTTTCTCATAGATTCCGCGCCCGCGTGATTAACTCGAGATGCGTTCAGTTGTCACCATCTATTCAACTGTCACAAGCATAACTGTTACTTTTGTGTGGCTCCTTCTGTCATGTGTGTGTGCTGATGCGGAGAAGCCAAATGCCAGGCAAAATACAAGTCATCCAGGGAAGACAGACATCATGGGGAGGGGTGGTGTGAGAGTCTAGCTGCCTCCTTGCACCTGTGCTACTGTCAGCCGTGTAAAGGAAATGATGATAGGTTTCCTGCACAGCAGTCTTTTGACTTGACAGTGTTTTCGCCTTGTTGAATGGTTGTCTGTGATGAAGTGTGCAGCTGGTGAGACCGGAGGGTCACACGGCACTTGCATGACAGTACGATAACTGCAAAAGTATGACACACTAAGACTAATGCTATCCTAACCACTGTTTTCTATTTCCTTTATCCTCTTCATTGATGCAGATACCACATCATCCGGGAGCTTATCAACAGCAGTGCCCAGGGCCGAGAACGAACCGCAGAAAGCCAGCAAACGCAACCGCGGCCGTTACCGAGGTCCCCGAATGGCCCCAGTCATCTAGGCGCCTTGTGTTTTGTAGAGTGTGTTTTTAAGACCCAGATATTATGTTACATCACCCGACAAGGATCTTTGTAGTGCGTACTTAAAGCCAGCGTGCACGCCCACATTCTCTGCCACTCTTAACCCCGACTCCTCGTGCCCAACTTGGGCATCTCATTGGTGGATCCTTGGTGCTGTCTTTATACCCCCGGTGTTCTTAAATTTTTTTTTCTTTTCCCGTCGCTTCATTGTCTGTGCCCGTGTGTCTAATAGGACTCGCTTGCCAAGCATCTGTTCCCATTCCTTGTATGTCAAAAGGACTCGCTTGCCAAGCAAAAGTTTTACCCATATGTGTTCAGAACAACCTTACCCTGAACTAACTTGCAAGAGCGAATTCGGCTTTGAAAATTTTGCTCACGAGCTTGTTAGCTTTGTCACTTAGCTCCTCATTTTCTCTCTTGTCATGGACAGTACAGCCATTGTGCTTTTTTTGTTGTTCAGGAATTTCATTTCTCACACAATGCGACCTTATTGTTTTGCCCTTGTGTAATGCCCATTGACTTTGACCGTTCCTTTTCTTCTTTTTGACAGCTTTAGGCTCGTTAAGCTTGCGTTGTTGCTATAATGACTAGTTTGTTTGGCCATGATGTAACTTCTAACGTTTGTCTACTTCTTCTTGCTGGTTCTACTCTGGCGATTACTATTGAAACACGGCACACTTTAGTGCCACCAATGTCCTCTACTTGCACGTTGTTCAAATTAAGATTTGCGTGACGTACGCTACAAGTTTAAGTATTTAACCGACGCTTGGCTCAAATTGGGTTTATAACATTCTGCCAACTTTTGTGATGTTGACTAACGCGAACAAATGAAGGCTGCAATGAGTCAGATTCTTAGAGGGAATCAGCTGGTCTTGCACAGGATAACATTCGATTATCTTTTGATGCTCTGAAGAGTTTACCTATATAAACTCAATGATGACATGTGTAGGAAAGAGGAAAAGGACGAAAAAAAACAACTTAGGGGAAGCTTTACGCGGTTGGGCTTTACAAGGCACCCTCCTATGACTTCGTTGTCGTCGTGTGTTCAATTGCCAAATGCAAACATGGGGTTGAATCCTGGGTACAGTGCACAATAAGTTGCTTTGTTCATCGTAGGTTTAAGTACTGCTGGCCGCTTCTTCGAGGCCATGCCACTCTCTTTTCTGCTCGCCACATTTAAGGACTTTATTTCTCTCGTCCTTGATACGCAAGAACATTGTTGACATTGCAACAGCAATACTCACTCCAAAGTATTCGCATGGTTAATTTCGCGTTGCATCTTCCGAGCGGTGTGACAGACAAGCAGGCGACAAACCCAACGTGACTGTGACAAGCAGCAGCTGCGTCCTACGATTACTTTTTTAATGACAAGGCTTCAAGGTTGTCCATATGACACTTCCTCCACGTTGATGATGGCACTGCTGCAGTCACAGGGCATAAACAATGATTCTACAGACTTTGTGGTATCAGCATAGGTATTCATTTCAGTCCGAGAACCTAATAGTATATGCAGCCAACATCACATTTTTTAGACTCCGTAGAGACCGCAAGAGCGGTCCAGAAACCAGGCAGTCAAAAAAAAAAAAAAAGCATGTCTTTAACTGCCCTTTAAGAGCTCAAATCGCCACAGCCACGCCCGAAATAGCTTTACCTGCCAGTACACATACTAGGTGTCTTGGTGCTCGTACTGCGACAGGACATGGCGGGGGTGTGTGTGTATAATTAAGGAACACATTTTATGTCCAGTGACAGTGGCTAGCCCCCTTGCACGCTTGGTATGCTTGCATGCTTCACTGCAATACTGCATATGCTTGATCACATGACACTGCTGTATTGCGAAGCTGACTTTCAGGAGCCGGTATTATGCAACGTTTTAGGCCTTCTCTGCGCCTCAACGACATCAGCGAAGATGTCAGCGCCCTTGCCAACAGCGGCAAATCCTTTGAATGAAAAACATGGCACTGAACAGCAGGAACTTTGATAACAAAGTGTCGAAGCACCTAGGCCTAGAAACGGCACAAAATGGCTACTGCCAGCAGATTGGCGCAGGAGAGCGCTGGTTCAAGGCGGCGAGATAATCAAAATGGCAGCGGCTTCAATTAATGCCGTTTCAGACCTGCAGTCATGGTAAAAGGTCTGAAAAATTTGACAGTGAGGACGTCCATATATATTGGCTATATGCGGTATGCGGCAGTGTTGCAAAGACATCTGAATTATCGGGCATGTCCGAAAAATCAGTCAACTGTTTAAAATAATGTGTAGCTGTGAAAAAGGCATATTGGAGGCATAGAGAAGTTGGGAGTGATTCATTGTGAGTTAATTCCTTGAGCCTATAACGTAACGTACTTGTACTGCTGGGTGGTGTCTTTCGAAGGTATAATTGGAGGTCTGTTGATGGTCCGTATTTTTTGCTTTGGACAACGTAATGGTTACGAAAAAGAGAATGCTTTATTGGAATCGTTATAGGCATAATTTGCATTATACTAAAAAGTTGTATCTGTGCAGTAAGGTTGACATTTGGATGAGTTGGTATGGATTTGTGAGTTGGAATATCGTGATGGATGATAATGAAGGAAAGGAGAGGACACATTCAGTGCTTACTTGCTACATCTGTTCAAGTGGAATATGGTTTTTAACCCTTTAACTCCCAAATTATTTCCGAAAAAACATACTGAATTTCCCACATTTCTTATGTAGTCATAATTTTTTCTATGTCGTTCTGATTTTGCAAATATATTGATTCTTGATTTCATGTTCTTTCTGACCTTCCACTGCTCTCTAGCGCTGAAAATTGAAAGTAATGCCGATCACTGACCGTGAGCAATATTGCAACAACCTCCCTTGACGAGCATAGCTCAGAATTGCGAGTTGAAGGGTTAAGTACAGATAAAATACAAACTAGTATTGTTGCTGTCTGGCTTGGTGCTTGCATAGTTTATGTTTCATCTGTTCTTAAACACTTTGGTTGTGTATGAGACCTGGTGGTGTCATTTTACTTCCAGCTTTGTTGTGCTACACAACGTGTCTTTTTTTCTCGTCCATTTTAACGACAACTGACATCGCAGACAAAGTGAGAATTGTCAGTTCCATCCTCGGAACTGCTGAAAGATTGCAGTTCTTGCCGACTCTCTACAATAGAATTCATTGTCTGCTTTGAAGCGCTGCAGTCATGACGCACGTGTATTAGAATGCAGTGCATTAGAAACACAAGAAAGCTTTCTGTGTGGTAAAATGACAGTTTTCCTTTTCTGTATTTTATCGCAAAGCATTGGCTAGGAACCAATAGGGCCAAGATGAAAGCGCTATATTCCACATTGCTGTATAGAAAACCACTGCTGTGAAACTATAATCGTGGAGTTGCAAAGAAAATGAAAGCTAATTTAACCGGCACATTTAGGACAGAAATTACGGTTGTCAAGATTTTTGGGTTGTACAATGTTTTAGTTCAAATCATTTTTTTTTTTTGCAAGTTGGCTACGAGGATTGGGAGGTGGGTGGGGAGCAAGCAATAATCTTGCCCTGTTTCTTGTTGCTGCATAGAACAGTTATCACAATTTTAACTCCATAGTTGCTTGTGGTGCTAAAGGTGCAGGCGTTGCGTGTTGACAGAGTTTATGGGTATTCCCTTGAAATTTCTCCATCTTCCTGTCTACAAGTTGTCCCTCCATGCACATGTACAGTCGGCCACAAAATGTCACGAGACACTGGTTCCTCTGACAGGTGTGAATTTCTACTTTGTTAAGATAAAATTAGGTGGAGCTGTATCGATAAGCTGGGCTTCTACAATACGGACAGTGCCACTCTCATGGCGAAAGCAGATTTGGCAAAAGAAAAGGCACACGAAGGCACGATGGGTGATGACGGTGCCTTCGTGTTCCCCCACCAGCTCATCATGTGATGTAGATTTTGAGGGTGTTTGTGCTCGGGCCTAGTTAATCGTTTGCCAACGAATGTGGACTACACTGTATTCTAAAAGAGCCAAAGTCTGCGCTTGGCAAGATTAAAAAAACTTTCGCTATTGCCATTGTTTGCTCCCCCCCCTCCCCTCCTCGGAGTGTTCTTTATTACAGGGTCTCTTACATTTAAAGATGTCTGTGCAGAGACAATTGCCCGTGTTGTACCTACTACTGGAACCGCTGAACACTCTTGATAGCATTATTTCCGCAGTTTACTGTGGCCTTGATTTCAAGGTAGCATAAATGTATTGTGATGTTTCCTGTTCCTTTTAGTCTTAGTTATTTATCGGTAATTAATGAAGCATACAGTTTTGTTGGCTGATGTTAAATATGTAGTTGGTTGTGCATAGGTCAGTTCCTAAGATAATGAACATTTCACTTCTGTTGTTTGAGGCTACGATGTAAAAAAATTGCATAATATATTGTCTCTAAGGCTTGATTAGTAAGCTTAGAGTAAGTAAATGAAATGTTAGAAGGCAGCTTTTCTATCTGACCATTATTAGCTATATTACAGCCCATTACATGTGGCAGAAAATCATCATTAGCCTATTTTATGTCCACTGCAGGACGAAAGCCTCTCCCTGCACTCTCCAATTACCCCCTGTCCTGCGCCTACCTATTACAATTACACCTGCGAATTTCCTCATTTCATCAGCCCACCTAGTTTTCTGCTGTCCTTGACTGCACTTCCCTACTCTTGGCACTCATTTTGTAACTCTATTGGTCAACCGGTCATCTAACCTACGCATTACATGGCCTGCCCAGCTCTATTTTTTTTTCTCTTCATGTCAACTAGAATATTGACTATCCCCATTTGCTCTCTGACCCACACTGCTCTCTTACTGTCTCTTAACGTTATGCCTAACAGTCTTCATTCCATCGCTCTTTGTGCGGCCCTTAACTTGCTCTTGAGCGTCTTCGTCAACCTCAAGCTTCTACCCCATATATTAGAACGGGTAGAATGCATTGATTGTACACCTTTCTTTTCAATGATAGCAGTAAGCTGCCAGTCGGGATCTGGCAATGTCTGCCGTAGTGGCAGAAAATGTGGCAATATAACTGGTGAAAACAGAAAGGTGCTTCAAACGTTTCGTTTTTTACTCTTTATTAGAGGTGGGTGAATAACATTTTTTGAATATGAATAGGAAGTATTGATTGAATGTTGAATAGTGAAATGCAAATGCATATACCTATTTACAGAAGGAACGTTTGTTCCTGTAGAACTAAGTACCACATCTGACTGGTCCAAAAAAAAGACTGCCAGCTATCAGGGACAAAGAATATGGCTTAAACAAAAGACCACTAATTGTCATTAAAAGACTGAACGACATCTTTAGGGCTTGGTTACAAACAGGCCTTGCAAGAATGAATGGCTGCTGTATGAAGTGGAGATTCATGAAACTGCTAAATAAATTGTTGCAGAAAAGCGATCACAAGTTATAGAAAAAAAAAAAAGAAAGCTGCTGATGGACTTCTTTGCCACAAACACATGTAAAAGGGCCTGCTGCAAGGAAAACATCGGTAATCGTCATGTAAAAGATCGAAATGCGGCTTGACCAGCCCGACAGAAACACCAGATTACTTGCTACGTGCAGAACTCTTATGTTGTCATGCAAGCTTGTGCCTCAAAAACAAAACTGTGTTAGCAGACAAAGAAGAGTAAGAAAACATCAGTAGTCGTTTGTTGCAAAATATTCAGTTAGTTTTGGATATTCAGAAACAGTTCCTTTCTGAATACGAATGGTCGGTGAGCGATAGTCGGTTCATGTTTGAAACTTCAAATATTCACCCGCCTCTCCTCTTTAGGCTTGGAAATACTTTACCTTGGGAATATTTTATCCTTTCTTTTTATATTGTGACCTGAAATAATGGAAGAGTAATGTCATCTTGGAAACAAATTGACTTACGAAAAAAAGTTGCCTAATCGTCAATCATCAGTTGCCAATCAAGTTAAGTTAAAGAAAGAGTGAAGCTTCATCAGTATTGACAGAAAAAAGTCTCAACACCAGCGCCTACACAGTTAAGCCGATGCATTCAGATTTTCTTTTTTCCCTCAGTGTGTTATATTTAGCCATTACATCTTGTTGGCCAACGTTTGTGGGGTGTACCTTTGACAAGTACCGGGTACAATGCATTGGAAATTTGCTGGGAGTACATGGAAGTGGGTAACATGGACACTCATGCCAAATTACTGATTTTTTTTTAGAGAGGCGTGAATCTCGTCGGAGGCTTGTTCGTCATTGACAGTCAATGAATATAGCAAAATTTTTGGCTGTTTGGAACTGGCGTTAACCACTAAAGAATGTAAAACTACAGGTTCAAGCCTCATAACAACAACAACGAAATGCAGCATCACATAGCGCTCATGCATGATGCAGTGCTGTTGTTGCGTAATTGTGATTTTCAACTCGTATTTTTAATTGTCTTTCAGCAACAATGCCCAAGATGAGATTAAAAAGTGATGGCACTGCCAAGGCTTCACGCGTTTCCATGCCAATGCAGCGTTTTAGTCCCGAGACCCATGCAATGCCATTACCGTATAAGCCGTGATGATGGAAACATGCACAGGAATCGCAAATTAAAGAAGTTACTACTGACACGCATTTTTCAAGTCACAGAAGCCCTACTGCACACTTGGAAATTATGTGCTGTGAAGGTCGGAAAGTGTAAGATACTTAAATTTGATACTGAAGTCGGTCTCTAAATGATTACTGGTACCATTGACGTTCTCGTGATGTGACACGAAGCCAAAATTTTTTATTCTTGCGTAGCAATAATGGCTAAGTACAAAAACAAGTTGCCCATAAAAGAAATTAAACGAGAGTGTTGTGTGCATTTCCTCCAGTTGTGCTCGCATGCGGTAGCAGCAGTGAGCGCTGGAACGGTGCAACCCGATAGCGTCTCGATGCGTCCACTTCTTTAATACCAAAACTGGCTGAACCATGATTAAAAGGGACATAGGCAATTATTTAGGGTGCTCCGATACGCTTTGCCAGTATTTATTTTCGAGAGTGAAGAGGCTTTGTACCTTCTCATAAGTACAGAAAGAAACTAAGTGGGCTTGCCTAAAATGTGTCGGCACTTCTTTAATATATCTGTGTTGGCTCCGACACGTGTCGAAATTTTTGTTTGTTTTCTTGAGAAGAGCTGTGCAATACGTCAATATTTCTGAGGAATTACAATTGAAGACTGTTGCAGAGAGTGTGACCAGCAGTGCTGCCTTCTACGTCTCCGGCGTTACTAGAACAAGAGAATGGTAATTTGCTGAAACACTCGAGTAGCTCCTGTAGCGCCATCCGATCGTCCCTGTCCACCGAGACAGTTGGTGTCTCGTGGTCAAATAAATGGATAATGCACCGTATAAAGACTGAATAGCTTGTACAATAGAGTTCTTTTCAAGCGAGTTCGCCAAGATGTACAATTAACGGAAAAAAACAAGAACTGCCCACATGTTTTCATCCGCTTTGGAAAGCCTTGATCAGGCACATATTTACAAGGCACTCTCATATGGCTTACATTTAAATTATAATCTAACAGAAGTGTACATTGTGTTGCTTTTATGGTAAAACATTGTGTTAATCGTGCCAGAGAAATTTCGTTTTAACCAGTGTACCATAGTGTTGACTGCAGTGGCCATCGGAAATAATTTGTGCTCCTTTCACATAGTGTTTGTTTATACAAATGAAGAAGGAATAAAACACATTTCCAAATATTACCTGTATTGCATTGACTGTGTTTGTAAAAAAAAAAAAAGACTAAAAAAAAAAAAGAGACAATGATGGCTTTTGTAAGACGCTGTCGATGAGAGCCCAGATGGGCTAACAATAGCAAGCACAGAGTTCATGGAAATGTTACGGGAGGGTATCCTAGTGACACAGCAGCTCAACCAATATGTGAACGCCAAGCAGAAGGCAGACTTTGCTTGACTCGTCTGTGGGCTTGGCTTATAGATATGTTTCTGGCTTCTGTTACCAGTGTATAATTTTCTTAGTTCTCTGGTCTAACTGATTACATCATTCTCTAAAGACAAGCGCATTGATAATTCAGAAGCGATTCAGTTTGTCACAAAGATTTATATGCTTTAATAAATGGCAATCTAATGCATTGATGGTGCTAATGCTAGATATGCACGACTGGCTGAACTGCAGCAGATCATGCCTCAAGCACCTAGCTTCTACCATGCCTATGTGCAGCATGTTTTGGCAGTAGTGAGCTAAATCGCACTCATCTGTGAAGTTAATTAGAAATCTGGTCTGTTCCATAAATCTAGCTTGAGCATCAGTGGTCTTTCTTAGCCTTCAGAGAACTTGTTCTGCGAGGAGCTTGGAAGACTGATCAACGGTCACACTCCAAAGTTTGCATTAAACTAATCACTGCCACATAAGGTAATCTTGACAAAATAACAGATTTGAAATTTTAGCCCTAGCAGCAGAGCAAACGACCATCGTGGGTCCAACATCAGACAATTTCACACATTTAGTTCACTTGTAGTGCTACTTTAGTAGTGAACGATGCCACGGGGATGACCAAAAGCCAACTATTACAAGCCATGCACACACTGTACAGAGTCCTTAAAACGAACCACCATAGTGGCAGCTCCAGCAGACACTAGGAACCCTCCAGTGACCACTCATATGGAATCCTATGCTGGGTGAGAGTTGAAGCACTTGTTACGAGCCGTTTCTCAGCTCCTCTGGAGCAGGAGAGCAGACGGCACTCTCCTGTGTCGTCTGCTCGGGGCTGTCTGGCTCTCCGTCGTCAAGGCACTCCTTCATCAGTTTTTTTAGCACTCTGGACTTCCTGCTTTGCAGATTTTTTCGTAGCACCTTGCAGGGCACGCACACTGTTCCTGCGAGGGAGTGCAACCAGGGAGACATTTGAATGTTTCACGAGTTTTGCCTACGAAATGAGCACACTTGCAATCATACTAATTTCCTACATATTTACTAGAGGGAACTCTTCCATCATAGTGTCTACGGCAGCTGCAAGCACACTTCGGCCAATGTGAAAGTGAGTAGTAGTACAAGGGCTTGCCTAAACTTCGTCCGTCTGGCTTCGAATGGCTTTGCGAGCTTGCAAATTGGTCATTTCCTACATTGAAAGTGAAACACTTTGCAACGATTACACATGTGCACAGAGACTAATTAACCTGCTGTGTTCATAAACTTACAATTGCTGGCAATTTAAGCTTTTAAACCTCAATCACAACCTGTACTTGTCATGGGAGATTATACGAATATCGCCAATGATGAGTTGCACTCGTTCAGCCCGATGCTGTGCTACTCCCACTGCCAAAGACAACTTACAGTTATCATTGAACGAAAGCTGCCCTCAAGAGCAGCTTTCTTTTTGTATGTCTGTGTGTGTGGTTGATCGTGGCAAGAAACCAATCCAGTAATCTCTTTTCAGAATCAGAATGACAGAAAAAGTTAAGACTATGTAAAAAATGTGAAATTTCATAAGTTTCTTCATATATAATTTGGGTGTGAAAGGGTTAACACTGAGTGAAAAAAAATTCCACCCTGTGGGCTGTATGTTCGTCCCAAGCAATAATTGTCCGCGTTGCTTGTCATCTATTTCTTGAAAAATTTGCACTCGCTAGTTTTCTGTCAAGAATGCTACATCATGCTGCTAACATGCATGCCTTTCATGGCCTGAAAGTACAGGGAGCACAGAATCAAAGAAGAAAAGAAAGGCACGCTAAACAGATGGCAATTATTGCTATGGGTCAAAGATAGGCCCCAACAAGTGTAAACTGTCTTAGAGCATACAAGAATGTTTAAAGCTAGAAGCAACACAAGCCAAATCCATCTGCTAATGGCCATAATTCCTATGGTAGCTGAGTAATTGCAGCACCAGAGTTCCACCTAGTGTTTCTTAAAACTTGATTTCAGAAGAAAGCGAATGTAGTCACCCAGCAATTCTTTCGGACTCTCATGATTACTCGGACATATCTGCAATGGGACCTGTTTGCAGCATGGGTACGTCACAAAGTATGCCTTTTTGTAATAAGCAGTTAAGATTTTATATAAATACAAAATTTACAGTATCTTTCTTTGGGGGGGGGGGGGGGGGGGTAATTGCAGTACTTTTCAAATCATAATGTTGGCAAGTCTTTTTTAACCAATTCACAATTCAGGTTAACCCCTTCTTTATAGAATGTTTCTTTGGTAAGTGATATAAAAGATGTCCACTTGTACACATAATAAAACGGTAAATGAAATAGGCTGCATAAATAAATAACTAAAATGCTCTACTCATTATCACAAAGAACTGATATCCATGTCACACGGGTGCAAAGAAATGATATTTAATTACTCAAACACGAACGTACCTAAAGACATTAAAACTCAATGCCACTTGTGCCATACTGCATTCACCCAAGCTATTTGGCTGTAAAATGCACACTCGCTCTCAGTGTTAATAGCTATGGCTGCAGATGACAAAACGCATTTCAGAAGTAATCTAAAATAATTTGTAGGTTGACAATGTTCTTTAGTGCCATTTCTGGAACTTTCCCCCTGCTAAATAACTGTTTTGGATAACACTACAATTGACAAATTTACTGCATTCACTGCAGCTATTGTAACTGTGACAAAGGAACACTGACATGATAATTGCAGGACCTGCTTTCTTTTTCTATTGACTCTGATTATAGTAAGGAGCCTCAATTCCTTAAGAGCACCTTTTATGTGACCTTCTCAAATGCGAGCCAAGTTAAGAGTGTCTTCAGATGTGAAAAAGGTGACTGTTCACGTCACCAAGGTAGCCGGTCATGTGATTTCACAAACATCAGCACGCCAGTCAGTCCGGTTCAGTTGTTGAAGTCCATACAGTGGCCAGGTGGACTGCCAAAGTGGACTTTCCAATTTGGTGCTTTTCTTGGAAATCCAGGGTAACTGGCTCTCCCTCGACGCCCAGTTGAGTTCTGAATTACTTTCAGCAGCACAGCTCCGTGTGCAAGCGTCAGTCATGTCTGGTACAACGAGATCGCCACATCAGGTTTCAGTGACATGAATAATCTCATTTTTTCATGTCAGAAGCTATGCTGCACTTGGTGCGCTTTCTGAATGGGTCGCATTATAATGTAATTAATTATTTGTTAAGCTCTCGAGCAACTAAGGCTCCTCAGAGTAATTACTGTGTTGACAGCTGTCCTGTAAAGACTACAGTTACAGCACGAGAAAAACAAGACAAACAGGAGTGACCGCCTTGTCCTCCTTCAGATATAATGGCATTAAGGAACTTAAAGCCCTAGACTCTTAATGGCATTGACCACATCTCTGTGGTACGGGCAAAAGACAATCAAATAATGTGTAAAGGCTTAATGGCTTAGATTACGCTTTCATCTAAAACGGCCAGCACAGATGGAAACAAGGCCTTCTGAAGAGCTTCAGCCTGCAAGCTTCCAGCAATGACCAAAGCCAAGTGGGAAAGCAGCAACGTTGGAAAAGGATTTTTGATTACGAGTCCTTTACGAGACGCCTCTGTCACTGTTCTGAACTTGCCCCTCTTAAAATCCATTCCCTTCTTCACCCGATGGTAACCGTCAAGGTAGCCAACAGCAACTATCACTTTCACTGTCACATGATGCTTCACCAAAATTGATGCCTGTCTGAATAACTGTGAGTGATCACGGAGCACTGAATTTTTTCGTGACTCAACCTGTCAGTCCACTCGGCAAATATAATCGAGGTGACAACAGTGACAGGACGTGTATCCATTGACCAGTTATTTTTCTTGTTGAAACTGCAGCACAGCTTATAAGCGAAGATGAAGAAAGGGACACTTCAGCACATTTTTCATATTGAAGTTGACCTGAATTTTCAACATGAATGCATAACAACTAGCAACTTTTTCTTGCTGCATCTAGTAACGTTAAGCAAACATAGTGAAAATCTATAACAGTAAAGAACGTGTACTGAGAGTGCACCTCCATCCAAGCAGCATTTCGTGTGTACGTGCTCGAAGGCTTGTTTTAGTTTCTTGTGTTTGACTTCGCAGTTTCTGCACCTAAGAACCAAAGCTGGGGGGAAAAAATAAGAGGAAGGCCAAACGCACTACCATACCCCAAATGCACGCACATAAACACTCACACAGCACAGCACATTTACACACTCCCACCCATCGACTCGTGAGGCGAAGCGAAGGGCTGTTACCTTCCGTCTCAACGTTTCTCGTGCACTCCAGGCTGAACACGGTGCCCTCGTCGTTCTTGCCGATCTTCAGCAGCAGCTGCACGGTGATGCTGCGGCAGCAATCCTCGAACTCGCTCGGGGTCATCGCCCCCTTGCACATGTGTGTCGCGTTCGCGTCCTGCAGGATCACCTTCGCCGCGTCCAGCGTCGTGACGATCGACTTGCAGCATAGGGTGCCCTGGAAGTACGCCTCGGCCACGATTTCCGGACCGTCGGTGCTGGTCGAGAAGCTGACCAGCTTCGGGTGCGTCACCGTGAGCGAATCCGGCGCAACCTTTTTCACGTCGGTCGTCGCAAACACCACCCTGTACGGGTCTCGAGTTCCGAGGAGGCACCACGCCACCGAAGGAAGCTCGATGTTTTCCTTCCTGAGGCGTTCTATCGTCAGTGGAGGTTCGCGGGCTGGCCGAACCACCTTAAGTTCGGGGGCTGGCCGAGCCCCCTTGGCCGTTTGATTACCGGTACCACTGGCGGTAGTGTCCGTGTCTTCGGAGCACAGACTGTCGGGTCTGCTGTCCTGACACACGGAGTCGTCGGCTTGTTGATCGCTGGACTCGTTGTCGCCGGGATCTTGTTGAAGCTGCTTCTTTTTCTTTGGAGGCGGCGGCGGCGGCGACGGTAGGTTGGTCTTGACCACGGGCTCCGACAGTTGCCTGCCTTTGGTCGGCCTCTGCTTGGGCAGCTTCTTCGAGAGGTACCCGGGCAAGTCGGGAAGCAGCGTAGGAATGGCGCCTTCGGCGAGCCTCGGCTTGCCTCGGGGTATCCGCACCTCGGCGCCGTTTATGATGTGCACGTAGTCGCGCACGATGAAACGAGGGTCGAAGTGCCGCTCGCAGACCGACGAGAACTGGGTGAGCGGCTTGTCGAGCCGGCGCAGGTTGTACTGCCATATCTTCCTCACCTTTGGGTCCTTGGGCGCGGTGAACATCGAGAACCGCGGCGCGCCTTTCTGGCCTGTGCGACAGCGCGGTGCATAGCAGAAGTTTTGCGCCCGCTGTTTCTTCGGCGTGCCGGCGGTGGTGTCATTGCCGGATGGCTTTGTTGGTGCACTGCTTGTGGTTGGTGTTGACGCGGGTGTCTCACTCATCGCTCATTCGCCTGGCCGCGGTGGCGACGCGGCGCTTTCCGACGCTTCGGAAAAACGCGCCAACGCACACATGAACTGACAACGGCGATGTACTAGTATGTCAACGCCTTTGGCAAACTTCTATACTTGGCGCTTCGGCGATCGCGAATTTATCCCGCTGTCACATTCAGTTGAGAGTTCACGATTGTCGGGCTACGGCATATGATGATTGTGGCTCGTGTTGGATAGTTTATCGGCCGATCGCGTTCACCGTAAGCGGTTGCTTGGCGTTCGAAGATATATACAATATAATGTCCTTTATATCCTTTATAACACATATATATATATATATATATATATATATATATATATATATATATATATATATATATATATATAAACGAGAAGAAAGGGGGTTAACCGAGGGGCCCGATATTAATTAGTCATATCATGAGAAGCCAACGATCAACAACAACAACAAATATATATATATATATATATATATATATATATATATATATATAATGTAATGCGAGGGTTAATGCCTCAGGGCATAGGCGGAAAGTTTTCATTTTTCCGTGGGGGAGGGGGGGCCGTGCAGCTTTCGGCACCTTATATTTATTTATTTATTTATTTACTGCACTTGAAGAAGCAATGTTGAAGTGAGAAAATACGGATGAGGCAGCAGCCGCTGGTACTTCTAATACGCCTGTTCAGGATTTGCAGAATTAAAGCAAAGCATGAATTAAAATCCGTGCACGTCCGCGTCAACAATGATGCAGTAAGCTATCGGCCACAATAAAATTTTAATCGAAAAGGTCGAGACGAGTCAAAAGAAACCTAAAATTATGTGTGACAAAACTCTGGCTATGACACGTTAGGGGGGGGGGGGGGGGGGGCTCAGCGCCCCCCGGCAAACTCCGGACGGTGCTCGAGACCTGGAGCCTCCCCGTAGTCGGCGCCTATGGTTTGCTATGTAAATATTTCTCATTTTATTGCTTGGCGCTGGTTTGTACGAGCGATTCCCCAATGCTTTAAAGAATGAATAGAAGCTTGCAAGGTAAACGCGGCAGAAAAAAAAAAAAACGTGTTGATTCCGCGCATTGTGGGAATAAATGTAAGCGAAGCTTTGAATGGTAGCTGTAACTGCTGTTTGCTTTGACTGACGATAATTAGCGGTGATGTTGACGGCTAAAGCTTAATTTCTTCAACGTCTTGCCTAACACGAGAGTGCTGAGTTGATGTTACCTTGCGCGCACCATTGCTGCTTGTCCGCGTAGTCCACTGGACACACAGGAAGACGAATTTGCTTAATTGAGGCGTTGTGCGTCATTGTTCATAATCTCTGAGAGGGTTGAACATTATCATTGCCTTACATGGCACACCGCACCGTGGTAGCAGCGGTCTGCACCACGTTTCGCTGCGTATATATCGAAAACGCTCCTGTTCCGTGCGACGCTTCTTTCTGGCCTGGGTGCCCTCGACACTGAGTGCATGCTTTGGAGCCACTTTGTTGGCACGTGCTTACGTGCTTTTTCTGCATACGTGAGCACACTGGCGAGACGCCAGCTCCAAGCGCCCTCTTCATGCTATGGACGATTGCAATGTTTGCACTATCACAGCCCAGCACCTGCATTTTTGTCGCATAGAAAAGCAAGCACAGCACGGGCCATACGCATCCAGGCCCAAGATGGCCCTGGTAGCCATTGTGAGTCCCGGATTTAAGATGTCATGTTGAATTCGCAGCATTATATCCTGTGTGGATAGTTTCTGCCTAAATTCCACTATCGTGGGGGGCGCGTAGGAAGTCATTTGAGTCCGAATAAGTTGTTAGTCGGCTTAGAATTACGTGCTCCATCAGCTTCCCCAGGCAGGAGGTAAAGGAAATAGGTGGAAGGTTTTCCAGATTTAGTGCCTTGCCCGGCTTAGGAATAAAAATTACCCTAGCATGTTTCCAACTTGATGGTAGTGCCTCAGGCGCCCAGAGTTCGTTCGTTCATGAGTTCAGTAATTGCTCTAATGTATTAATTGTCATCTAGCTTACGGCGCATTTTGTTAGAAATTTGATCCTCTCCTGAGGCGGCCGTTGAACGAATGTTATTTAAGACGACACATATTTACGCCTCGGTGATGTCTTCGTCCAGTTCCAGGTTAATACGTCTGGAGTATTCTAGTTTGTTTGTTTGTTTATTTATACTGTCAGTCCAAGGATGGACCATTACAGGCGTGGATAGAAATACAACAAAAAAGATACAACATATCGGTACACGTAGAACAAAGAACAATACAATAGCAGTATCTGTAAAAAGTGACATGCGGTGATCAAAGACAAAACACTCGCAGTATGCGCATCAGAAACAGATGCTATGATGCATTCATATCCGGAAAAATTAGATTCTCCAAACCAGCAGTAAAAGCACTGACAGAGGAACATGCGACAAGTGGATTGGGGAATTCATTCCATTCTATGATCGCCCTCGAAAAGAAACTATACTTGAATACATCATTCCGTGTAACTGGCGGCCGTATGTATAAACTGTGCTTGTGTCTGGAGCGTTGATCTGGTGAAATTGTACAGAACTCAGTTAAAGTAATTTTAACCTGGTTATGAATAATTAGGTATAAAAATTTCAGTTGGTCAAACTTAGTCCTCAGTTCTAAAGCGGAGAGGTTTGCACATCTGCATAGTTCAGTAGGAGAGTGCACGCGCTGATACTTATTAAATATGAATCTGGAGGCGAGTCGCTGAACTCTGTCCAATTTATGACGGTTGGTTACAGTCCAATACAATGTTAGCGTATTCAATAATCGGCCTTGCCTTATATGCCAAGCTTTTCACTTCACGAGTTGCGCTGTACAGTCTTCGCCTGAGACCCCGTAAGACTTTATTAGCCCTGCTACACACCTGATTGATATGCGTATTCCACTTTAAATCTTGAGTAAATATTAGTCCTAGATATTTATATTCTGTTACTCTATTTAGTTCATGTGGACCGATGCTGTAATTGTACCGCAGTCACCTTCTTTCTTGTTATGGTCATACAAACAGATTTTTCTGGGTTCAGTGTCATCTGCCATTCATTGCACCATTTTAATATTCTTTGTAAATTGTTGTTAAGTTCTAACTGGTCGCTTAAAGATTCGATCCTATTGTAAATAACGCAGTCGTCTGCAAACAACCTTAGTGGAACAGTTATATCAGAAGGCAAATCATTAATAAATATAAGAAATGAAAGAGGACCCAGGACACTGCCTTGGGGTACTCCAGACAAAAACGGTTTGGGCATGGATTTAATTTTATTTATTTTGTAATAAGATGATTTATTATAAGGCACTAGGCACAGTCTAGTCGCACTGGCAGTAGGCGAACGCTGATCGCGCGCACAGCCGACACAAGAGCGCCTTCTTCGTCTTCCTCTTCACCACAATGGCCCCCGGGAGAGAAGAGGAGCCATCCTGGCGACTTACGGCGTAGGTAGGATGAGGGGGTCATAGTACGGCTTAAGTCGGTTGACATGAACCGTGTCACGCCCGCGATGCCTATGGTCGGGTGAAGGTGTCACAGGTTCTACAATGTAGGTGACAGCGGAGGTACGGTCTACGACGCGGTAGGGGCCATCATAGCGTGCAAGGAGTTTGGTCGAAAGGCCAGGGCTGTGAGGCGGGACCCACAACCAAACAAGGGAACCAGTCGGGAAAACTGGTGTAAGCGCGCCACTGTCACGCCGCAGCTTTTGACGACCTTGAGCAGCGGTCGTAAGGGTTCGCGCGAGCTGCCTACAGTCCTCGGCGTATTTGGCGGCTTCAGACACAGGCGTGCATTCGGAAGCGTCGGGTCGGTATGGGAGCATTGTGTCCATAGTACACGAGGGCTCTCGTCCATACAACAGAAAAAAAGGGCGAAAAGCCAGTGGTAGCTTGTGTGGCCGTATTATAGGCATACGTGACGAACGGCAAAACAGTGTCCCAGTTACTGTGATCCGAGGCGACGTACATAGTCAACATGTCACCGAGTGTGCGGTTGAACCTCTCTGTCAAGCCGTTCGTTTGCGGGTGGTAGGCTGAAGACTTGCGGTGAACGATGCTGCATGCAGCGAGAAGGGCTTGGATGACTTCGGACAAGAAGACACGTCCCCTGTCGCTGAGCAGTTCGCGTGGTGCGCCATGTCGAAGAACGAAGTTCCGCAAGATGAAAAACGCAACTTCGCGCGCAGAGGCCGCCGGGAGTGCGGCAGTCTCGGCGTAGCGCGTCAAGTGGTCGACACCTACAATTATCCATCGGTTACCCGAGGAGCTGCAGGGAAGTGGCCCGTATAGGTCTATGCCGACGCGATCGAAGGGCCGAGCCGGGCAGGGCAGCGGCTGTAGCTCACCAGGAGGGCGCTGTGGAATTTTACGCCGTTGGCACGCCGTGCAAGCGCGTACGTACTGGCGCACGAAGTGATACATGCCGTGCCAGTAGAAACGCTGCCTTAGCCGAGTATACGTTTTCAGAACGCCGGCGTGACCATTATGAGGAGCAGCATGAAAATAAGCGCATATGTCAGAACGCATGTGTCGTGGTATCACCAGGAGCCATTTGCGACCATCAGACAAATAATTTCTGCGGTAAAGAACGTTGTCGCGGACAGTAAAGTGAGCGGCTTGGCGACGAAGTGTTCGAGAAGAGGGTGTGGCGGATGGGTCGTGGAGGAAATTCAGCATAGTTGAAAGCAGGGAATCCTTACGCTGCTTGTCCGGCATATCAGCGACGTTGAAGGCTGACATGGATGCCAAGAGCGGAGACACTGAAGCCACATCACAAGGTAGCGGTGATCGGGAAAGCGCATCGGCGTCAGAGTGCTTTCTGCCCGATCGGTAGACGACGCGGATATCATATTCTTGTAAGCGGAGTGCCCATCGGCCTAGGCGATCTGACGGATCCTTCAACGAGGACAGCCAGCAAAGTGAATGGTGGTCGGTGACAATGTCAAAAGGGCGACCATATAGGTATGGACGAAATTTGACGAGCGCCCAAATAATGGCCAAGCACTCCTTTTCTGTTACTGAGTAGTTGGCTTCGGCCTTCTTTAAAGTGCGGCTCGCATATGCGACGACGTACTCGTCATAGCCGTCTTTCCGTTGTGCGAGGACTGCACCAAGTCCGATACCGCTGGCGTCCGTATGTACCTCTGTAGGCGCTGTGGGATCGTAGTGTCGAAGAATCGGTGGCGAAGTAAGTAGGCGACGTAGTTGCTGGAAGGCTTCGTCACAGGAAGTTGACCACGCGGAGATGCCGTTGGTAGCGGTAAGCAAATTGGTCAGTGGTGCGATGATAGTCGCAAAATTGCTCACGAAACGCCGAAAGTAAGAGCAGAGCCCTATAAAGCTGCGGAGCGCCTTAAGAGTAGTGGGCGTCGGAAACTCTGCGACCGCGCGAAGCTTGGCTGGGTCAGGAAGCACACCGTCCTTCGATACAACGTGAACCAATATTGTTAACTTGCGAGCAGCAAAACGGCACTTTTTGATGTTAAGTTGGAGGCCAGCAGAGGTAAGGCAGGTCAGTATCTCACGCAAGCGAACGAGGTGTGTCGGGAAATCTGGCGAAAACACCACGATATCATCAAGGTAGCACAGACATGTTTTCCACTTGTAGTTGCGAAGGATGGTGTCCATCATACGTTCGAAAGTAGCGGGCGCGTTGCAGAGCCCGAATGGCATTACGGTAAATTCGTACAAGCCATCGGGCGTGATGAAAGCTGTCTTCTCACAGTCATCATCTGCCATCGGCACTTGCCAATAGCCGGAGCGAAGATCCAAAGATGAGAAGTACTCCGCGCCTTGCAAGGAGTCGAGGGCGTCATCTATCCGAGGCAGCGGATAAACATCTTTACGAGTGATCTTATTGAGTCGACGGTAATCCACACAGAAGCGTATTGACCCGTCCTTCTTGCGTAATAATACTACAGGAGACGCCCAAGGACTGTGGGAAGGGCGAATGACGCCACGGTGCAGCATGTCGTCGACCTGCTCGTTAATGATCTGTCGCTAGGCTGTCGACACGCGGTATGGTCGCTGGCGTAAAGGAGGATGGGAACCAGTGTGTACGCTGTGAGTGACGGTTGCCGTACGCCCCAGAGATAGTTGGTCACAGTCAAACGACGAGCGAAAATTCTGAAGAAGCGCGAGGACTTGCTGGCGATATGAAGGCGGCAGATCGGCGTCTACGACAGATTCAAGAACGTCTGACGACGACGACGACGACAATGATGATGATGATGTGCACGGCACGGGAGAAGTGAGGGCGTCGAGTTCATAACAGGCCGTGTCGTCGGAAACATCGAGAATGTGAAGCGGGTCAAGGGGCTGAACACTACCGAGTGATTCGCCGCGCAGTAACGTCACATGGTAGTGAGACGGGTTACACACAAGCATTGAGGATAATCCAGACACAGTGGTGAGGACGGCAAATGGGAAAGGTAGGGCCTTGCGACGTAGAAAAATCGGCGACGGTGTAAAAAGTACTGTAGCGTCTGGCGCGGTAGAGCAAGAGACGGGCACAAGCACACACATGTCGGGTGGTATGTCCGTATCGGACACAATAGTGAGCTTGGAGGCTTTTTGTTCAGAGGGGTCAGGCAGCGGGGCATCGGCAAGCGGGAAGAGCGCCACTTCGGCCCGGGCACAGTCGATGATGGCACGATGGTGAGACAAGAAGTCCCAGCCGAGAATAATGTCATGTGAACATGATGACAACACGAGAAATTCAACAACATAGACAATGCCGTCGATGACCACCCTTGCAGTACATTGAGCAAGCGGGGCTATATGCTGTGCAGTCGCGGTGCTTAGAAGCATACCAGCTAACGGCGTTGTGACCTTATGGAGGCTGCGACAAAGCTTTTCGTCGATAACAGAAACTGCAGCCCCAGTATCAATAAGCGCAATTGCGGCGGTTCCTTCGACCAAAACGTCCAATAAATTGCTTGGCGACTGTGCAGGCCTTGTAGAAGTCGCGAAGCTTGCAGTTCGTGCCTGCGGAACTGCAGCAACTAGTTTCCCTCGCTAGGTGACTGGCGGCGACGGAAGGGGGAAAGTGAGCGACGACGTGGTGATGGCGAACGATGGGTGCCGACAGGGCGTCGAGGAGGCGGCGAAAACTCGTGGTCGCGAAGCATCGCATGCCCGGTAGTATCGTGGGAATAGGCATATCCAGGCGGTGCGACAGTAGCGTTAGCAGGTGGCATGCGACGATGGCAGAAGCGCGCAACGTGGCCGGCGACACCGCAAGCGAAGCATATGGGTCGGTTGTCGCGTGTGCGCCAAGGGGTTTGAACTGGGCGTCGAGATGGAATGGGAGGCGACGCGGGAGGAGGTGCAGCTTGAAGTCGCATTGGCGCCGGAAACGAGAACGTCGGCGGCGCAGGTCGCGCGGCGACTTCTGCATAGGTCAGAGGTGCAGCCACGGGAGGGCAGGGTTGGGCGAAAGGTAAAGACCCAGCAAGTTCCTCGCGAATGGCTCGCCTAATGGGAGCGTGTCAGGCTGGGGAGGTCCATCGTTGAGAGGCAGCATAGACAATTGGCGCGCCACCTCCTCACGAATGAAATCCTTAATCTCAACAGAGAGCGATGCTGCTGGCGTGGTGTTTGAGCGAAGCGTGAGGCCCGCGAGAGAGTCGCCAGGTGCGAGAGCGCTGCGCGCGAGGACCCTTTGGCGACGCAGCTCATCGAAGCTCTGGCAAAGAGTGACGACAGCTGCGACAGAAGTAGGGTTCCGCGCCAGGAGCATTTGAAAAGCGTCGTCCTCGATGCCCTTGAGGATGTGCTTCACCTTGTCCTCTTCAGTCATGGTGGAATCGACACGGGCGCAAATATCAACGACATCCTCTATGTAACTAGTATAAGTCTCGCCGGGCTGTTGAGCGCGCTGGCGGAGGCGCTGTTCAGCACGGAGTTTTCGCAAGGCTGGGCGACCGAAGACTTCCGCGAATGCAGTTTTGAAAGCGGACCAGGTTTGCAGTTCCCGTTCGTGATTGTGGAACCAGAGGTTCGCAACGTCAGCAAGATAGAAGATGACGCTACGGAGCTTCGTCGGGTCATCCCACTTGTGTTCACTGACGCGCTCGTAGGTAGAGAGCCAATCTTCTACGTCAGTCTCACCTGATCCGCTAAAAACAGGGGGGTCCCGTTGCCGTTGCACGGCGCCGCAGATGACAGGAGCGGTAGATGCGCCAAGCGGATTGTTGGCAGCGTCGTTCATAGTAGCGGCTGGAGCAGATGTTAAAGTTCGGCTGCGAAGCTCCAGGGTGAGGTCGGGGAGTGCAGCACCTTCCACCAAATGTAATAAGATGATTTATTATAAGGCACTAGGCACAGTCTAGTCGCACTGGCAGTAGGCGAACGCTGATCGCGCGCACAGCCGACACAAGAGCGCCTTCTTCGTCTTCCTCTTCACCACAATTTCAACATACTGCCCACGAGACTGAAGGTAGGATATAAGCCACTTAATAATATTTGGATTTCTAAATATTTCATTCATTTTTAACAGGAGTTTAGGATGTGATACTTTATCGAACGCTTTGGCGAAGTCTAAAAAAATTAGGTCGACCTGTCCTCGGCAATTTAATGTTTGTGAAAGATCGTGAACGGTTTGAACAAGCTGCGTTATTGTAGACAACCTCTTGCGAAAACCATGTTGTGCTGGTGATAATAAATTTAAGCTTCGAGGTAATTTTACAGATGTTTACAAACTATATGCTCAAGCAGTTTGGAGCAGGTACTCATAAGAGAAATAGGCCTGTAATTTCCTACCTCAGATGTGCTCCCACTTTTGTGAACTGGAATTATTTTAGCTTGCTTCCACTCTGTAGGAAATGTTCCCTGGGTGAGCGAATATTGAAAGACTACGGTAAGATATTTAGCAACCCATGGGGCATACCTATATAGGAACTCATTCGGGATGTTGTCGGGGCCGGGGGATTTCTTAATGTTAATGCGCAGAAGAAGGTTCAGGACTCCTTCCTCATTGATGAGAAGGTGAGATGCTGAAGGGCGGTCAGAGGTGTCATGAAAGTACAGAAGTGTGCCATCATCATTGGTGAACACGCAGGAAAAAGAGGAATTGAAATTTTCTGTACGTTCTTGGTTAATCCTTTCATCCTCGTCTTTATGTTGTTCTTTAGAAGGGTTCACATATCTTCAAAATTTACTAGGTGCTTTATGAAGGAAAATTTTCAGTGTTACATTAAAGAATCTCTCCTTGGATTCTTTGATCAGACGGTTTAACTCGAGCCTTATGTTATGAAGCAAAGTCTTGTTTTGGGCGCTAGGATTTCGAGAACAAGCTTTTCGTTTCCTTTTTATCCTCCGTTTGACATGTATTATTTCCCTTGTAATCCATGGATTATGTCGTTTGCATTTTTTTGACGCCTGTAGGGATAAATCGCGTAATGCAATGCATCGTAACCTTGGAAAAAAAGTCCCAGAGATCGTCAGTGCCACCATTGGATCCATAAACAGACATTAAGTTATCAAACGACCTTTCAAGGTAATCCAAGACACTAACATCATCAGCAGCTTGAAAGTTTACATATTGGATGCTTGAATCCTGGTGCAAAGGGTACGATGACATGTTCAAGGACAGAATAATCATTTTGTGGTCAGATAGCCCTTCATCAACAAGGCAGTCATTCACATGCGGTGTCAAGCCATTTGAGATTAATATAAGATCAAGTATTTGTGATGATCGAGTATCTGTGATGAGTCTATTTGTATACGTTTAGGTTTCAATATTTCAATTCTTGTATTAATTCCTGGTCGTTGCTCGGATATTTATAAGCGAGTCGATGCATTTTATTGCGCGATGCGCTTTTGGTCTGCTCATGGATCTAATAAGTGCCTGAGAAGCTGCCAGGCGTTTTTATTTCCTAGCTGTCCGTCGAGGCTGTGAGATAGTTGATGTCATTCTGTTTGGCCAAGTTTCTTGGAATACTCGTCGATATCTCTGTCCATTTTAGATAGTCAGTGTTTTGGCTAGAGGGCTTCACCGTGAGGTTCCGCATAAAATTCAAGGACGACAAGATCGTCGCCTCGTGCCGTTGGCTGTATCAAAAATTAAATTATGGGGTTTTACGTGCCAAAGCCACTTGCTGATTATGAGGCACGCCGTAGTGGAGGACTCTGGGAATTGTGAACCACCTGGGGTTCTTTTAACGTGCACCTAAATCTAAGTACACGGGCGTTTTCGCATTTCGCCTCCGTTTGCTGTATGTGCGAGTGAAAGCGTGCGACGGCGAGCCGGTGATAGCGGTTCAATCTCGCGCACGCAGTGGCGGAAAGCGGGGAGGAAGCGCGCCGCCTTCCGTCGCGCGCGGCCTCGTGGGTGGGGGGAATGGGGAGGGTAGGGAGGAGGAGAGGGAAGGAGCGTTCTACTCCGGGCGGCCGCGCGCGATCGGCCTGGCCGCTCTATCCTGAAACCAACGCAACAGGTACAGAGTTCGCTGTGCGCTGTGTTTACGCGATTCGCGTTGATGAGAACGACAGCACGAAGGCCAGTTCGCTCGCTGCTGCTGCCGCGTTTCCTCACTCCAGCGTTTTGACAGCGAGTTTGCGCAGTCATCGAGTGAGATGTGTGTTACGTTTGGTTGTGCGCGCGTGACACCATGGTTGATAATTTAGCTGGTGTGCGTATGTTTACAAGTTTACATGGCCGGTAGAACTACTATTTTTACTTCGTATAACTGTCCACTAATTTGCTATCACAATCGATGCTTCGCCTTTCGAGAGAAGCGTCGATTGCGATGGCAATTTAGGTATGCCGCAAAGGCCAATGGCTTCATGGACTGAGGAGGCCACCCGCCTTTGGTGAAGGAAGAACTTTTTCTCACTGATTCGGATTATGAGACGTTTGTTCTCTCTCCTCTGCACACTTTCAGTCGAACAACAGTCATAGGGCCTTTTTAATAAATATTTTATCAATAAACGGAGCGAAATTGCGCAGGAAACCACCCTGCGACCTGCAGATGAGCATAAAAGTAAACGCCTGCCGAGAAGACCACTTGTGCAAATCATTTAGTGGGACACCACGGGCTCCCAACAATGACACTACATCTCGCTGCGCAATATAACCTGCGCTCGGAGGTCTCGTATCCTTGGCTATGCTGCGAGTAACGCTCTACTTGCTTGTCCGTTTACTAGTGATATGCTTGATACGTGCGCTTATGCAGTGGTTTATACCCTGCCACTGCGACGCTACAGCTCACAGTAGCACGGCATGATAGTGTGCCACTGCATGATAGCATTTCCTAGGGCTTTCTCGTGTGGCTCGTTCGAGCGCTTATCCGATATGATCTGCTTCTTTTGTCAAGAATTAATGAGGTATACGCATTTGCGGTAAAAAAAAAAAAACTGTGTACGTTGTGTCGGCACGCGTGCGAGCCGTGTTTGCAGTGCATATGTATGCAAACACTGAGCAATAAGTACTATGCGCTTATTTAGGAATGTCATTTCCTTTTAGAAGCTTAAAAGACCGTGTTCAGGTTAGCATAAACGCCCGAATGTTCATGCACAATTGTACGTTCATAAATTGAACGAGCTCTGGGGCTCGAACCTCGTCTGTAGCAGCGGAAGTAGCTCCTGTGGCGAGCTTTTGGGTTTGAACGTTAACAAAGCGGACGTGACCGAAATTCTTCGGAAACCTTTCACTGCGCTCGTGATAAACAGACCGCTGCTTGGAGATATGAAACGCCCGCAACTAATATACAGTTATAAAAAAATGTTATTTGTGTGGCGGGACACGGTGTTTGGCGATGCCTCTGAATGCGCATCGTTTGTCTACAAACGTCTCTGATGATGATACATATTCCATGTAATTTAACGCAGAAATGGTGAAAAAAGGAAGTGTGAATGTCATTGCCGTTACAAAAACTATATGCCTCCACTTGTAGTAAACCGTTTAATCTTAACTGCCTTGAAGACGACTCGGCTCCTCGCCGGAAATGGCAGATGTGCGTGCCCATCCCGTCCGTTCGATGGGCGTATCAGTGCGTGTTTGTGGGGGGGGACATACTGCGTCCACCCCCAAAAAATATGTCTGCACCACTGCCCCCTTCCACCGACACATCTTAAAGTATATTTTGTAGCCAATTTGCAGAACGCACATTCTCTCTGTTGGGAGTTCCCATATGATAGAACCGTGCACGTAAAATGGTTACGCATTTTAAGATAGGAACAAGAAGACGGCCACAGACGTCGCGGTCAGAACCCGAGTGTGTGTATTGTTGAGCGGCTCCTCAGAGCGGATGTCCAACCTGCAAAACGTCCGCCACCTTGAGGTACTGCCTGATGTGCAGCCAACAGTCGTGATTCAGCTGGTCGAGCTGAACGCCGGCGTCCGGCAGGCTGCAGCACTCCACCCTGTCCTTCACTACGCGGACGGCCGTCATGTACGCGTCCAGGCCGGAAATGCTATCCAGGGCGCGCCGGATCATCTCCTTGGCTCGACTCTCTCCGACTGCCGCTTTGTCCTGCAACGTCTCCGCGAGCTTGGGGTGTCGCAGCACCAACTCGATGGCGCTCGCGCAGTAGATGGACCGGTCGTCATCGAGCACGAAGCGGGCGGCTCGTGCCACGAGGCTGCGGTTGCGCCTGGCGACGTCCACCACGGCCTTCATCTCCTCGTCGCTCCCGTCGATGTTGCTGAGGCAGACGTTGAGCAAGGTGTAATTCCTCGCCGCCGACGGCGCGAAGAGCCTCAGGAAGTGACCGCTGTTGGCCGCCGAGAGCGTCAGATCGCGAAGACTCCGACTGCGCCGAACGCTGTCGGCGAGCAGCCGGCAGTCCGCCTCGCTCAGCCGCAGCTGGCGCAGCGTGAGCTTGCTCAAGTTTGGCTTGGACGACACGGCCTTGATCAGGGGACTCTCGCTGCTGTCGTGCGGCATGTTCAGCTCGTTGAACAGGCTGGCGTAGAAGTGCACCTCGACTTCCCTGAGCTGGTTGGGACCGGCCAGGTACGAGGCCAGGGCGTTGAGCACCGAGTAATTGAAGGTGTGGTCGCTGAGGTGGACCCGCAGTGAGGTGAGGTGGCCGCACGCGCCCAGGACGCGAAAGGCCGCGCGAATGTTGCAGGACGCGGCCCGGAACCAGTGCGAGTAGACGGTGACGGCCTTGACTTCCGGACACGCGGGCAGCTTGGACATGCTGTTGGGGCTCATGTTGTGGTCCTTGATGAGCACTCGCTCCGACAGGCCGTACTCTCGGATCATGCGGCACGCGCTCTCGACGCAGCCCCACTCGATGAGTCGGTGCACGGTCACCCGCCTGACGCTCGCGTTCTCCGCCAGGGCCCGGAACAGCATGCGGCACTCGTCCAGGTGAAAGCCGAGCAGGTCCAGCGTCAGGGTCTCGAGCACGGTGGTCTTGGCCAGCCCCGTCAGCCAGCGTCGAACGCAGCGAAAGCGGTTGTCCGGCTCGTCGAAGACGTCGTAGAACATGGACCGGTCCCACCACGGGGGCAGGACGACGCTCAGGTGGCGCAGGGTGGTGCTCCACGCGAGCACCTCGGCGAAGATGTCGGTGCCCTCACTGCCGCAGGGCACCATGTCCACGACCAGCTGTTCGAGCGCCGTCATGGCGGCGATGGTGTTGACGAGCCTCTCCATGTCGGGGGCGCTGCAGAAACCGACCGATCTGAGGGTGAGGCTGCGCAGGGTGCCCTTGGCCTTGGCCAGGTAATCGGCGAAGCCCAGTGACGTCTCCGTGCCCGCGAACGTGCACACCGATGTCCCGACGGCGAGCTCCGTCACGGTGTCGTTGCACATGAGCAGCGTGATCAGCTTGGAGACCTCGGAGTCCCTCAGGTTCAGGTCGGCCACGTTGAGCTTCCTGAGAGTGGTGCCCCCTACTCGGCTGAGAGAGAACGGAGGCAAGGGCACGCTGTCGATGGAGTGGTGGTGCCGCTTGCGAAACTCCAGCTCGTCCACGCGCTCCATCGACGTGACCAGCTCCAGGATGACGTCGAAGAGGCCCGGGTTATCCCGCGGGATGTCGTGAAAGTCGTAGACGCGCATCCGCTTCACGCCCACGCTCTCTTTGATGGCGGCCAGCAGCACCTCGTACCTGGCGACGTCGTAGTCGAGCTCGACCAACGTGACGCACCTGTTTACAACGGATCCGGAGATTGGGCGAGTTGGGTACGTATTCGTAGTTGCAACAGAGAAATCACCACGAAAAAGAATGCAGCAAGAAAGGGACAGAGAGCGAAAGAAAGAGGGAGCTTGTCTCGTCAGTTTATCCGGCGCAGTGACTTAATGCCTATGGCGTCGCGTCGCTGAGCTCGAGGTCGCTGGTTCGATTCCGGCAGCATTTCGGTTGGGTTGAAATGCAAATGCGCTCGCGTACTTCTTTTTTAGGGGCGCGTTAAAGAATAGCAGGTGCGCAGAAGAAGTCTAGAGTCCCCAACTAACGTGCCTTACAACCGAATAATGGTTTTGGCACGTAAACCCCCAGAATTTGATTTTTTTTTATTCCTGATCCCTCTCTCTGCCTCTCTGTTTGCGTACCTTATCGCGCCGCTTTCACCGCTTCAGCAGTGGCCACCGAGATCGCAATGGCTCACCTTGGTGTGATCCCAGAGGCCACGCTCTACCGCCAAAAGAATACGCACCTGTGCGCCTCGCACAGGTGCCGAAAGAGATCCGTGGCCGCGCGGCTGCGAGCGCCGAACCTCATGGGAGCCCTCCACGGGTGCACGGTCACCTGACGCGGGGTCAGGACCAGCCGGAGCTCGCCGATGCAGTCTTCCTCTTCCTCGCGCAGCTGGAACCCGATGTGGGAGAGAAGCTGGTTGCACGCCTCGAGGCGCCACAGGAGCTGGCAGACCGGGGCGCTGTCGCTCCTAGTACAGCGCCTTCTCAGGTCGAAGCGACACGCCCCGGTGCTGTCGCGGTGAGGCCGAGGCCGAACGTCGCGTTTGTCCATTTGCTGCCCGCGCTGTGATCGGGTGAGGCGTCGCTTGCTACGCAGAAAAGTCGCTGATTTGCGGATGTCGGTCAACGGTCGTCACGTTAGAGGCTGTCCCTTGGAGTTGTCCCAAGTCTGCGCAGCGTAAAGGCAAGACTGAGGCGGAAGCACTTGAGAGAGAAAACACTTTGTGAACACAGGCGATTTTTAGTTAAGCAAAGCTTTCTTTGCCTCTTCTTCCCGATTTGCGAGTGCCGGCTGCTGCTGTTCTGCTGGTTATACAACTTAAGCCGCTGAGTATGCCCATCTCGGCATGTGACACTGGGTATAAGAATATTGTTGGCGAAACACCGGAATGGGCGTGTGCAGATGGGTAAGTGCTCGAATCAGAACAAGAGGCAAGCAAGAGGCAAGCAGCGAAGAAGTCGGCTACAAAGAAGCGAAAAAGATGGCAACAAAAACAGTCGAGTGTAGAGAAAGAAGTGAGCAGAGTGGGACCAGAACGTTCACTGGGCGAGGAAGAAGTGCAGCCTAAATAAACAAAAAAATTCTGCGCTTACTATAATCGATTGTTAGATGTGCGTGGAATATCCGGCAACTTCTTTTTCTATAGTGTTGAACACTTAAAAGTTTGCATGTGGCAGATAGCACAAATTCCAATCCTTGAACTGGATCGCTCGAAGTGACGAACATTAAGTGCACGGAAAAATGGAAAAGCATAATTGACAAATTAACAAAATTTTGATTTTAATAATCACTTTAGCACATTTAGCAACTGTAGCCGGCGAGTTCTCAAATTCTTCGCAGTTATTAAAACGCTTATAACGCTCCGATGCGCACGTATATACAAAACCCGTAATTAACGCACACTTTAAGCTTTGCCTACACATCACCTGACCTTTGTTTCCATAACATGAAAGTAACGCCTATACCCAGTGCATTGGAGGCACGTTAATGTCGCCCTGGTGGTCAAAATTGATCTGGAGTCCCCCTGTACAGTGCACCTCATAATCAAATCGTGGTTTTGCCACGTAAAACTCCAGAACTCAATACATAAAAGTAAGACGCCTAGCCTGTTCATTGAGGACACCGGGAAAACCTACAACGTTCTCCGTATTAAGCACACACACACAAAAAAAAAAACCTCAGTGCCCTTCCACTCTGTGAAGGATGACCAGCGAAGCTGCATGTGTATGAGGGCCCCTTAATGGCGAACTGCACCTCCGCCGCGGGTCGGCCCGGCATTGCACTATCTTCGGTATCGGCCCAGGTATGGGGAGTGCTTAACGCCTGCGTCACCTCTGCAGTGGATCGGCCCGGCACTGTACTATCTTCGGGCTTTTTTCTCTACACGCGGACATGATAGCGGGGAAAGTAGCCCAACAGCTTCGCTATAGAAAGGAGTCAAGTATTTATTTGCAACACATATATTTGCAACACACAAAGCTTGTAATTAAATGACACGATTGATGCTTAGCCCGCACATCGCCCATAAGTATCCTTTAACAACGGTCTCTATTATTTTTGTTGCCTTCTCTGATCGCGTGAACAATGTGAAGATGCATAAATTGCACCGCAATATGAAATGCTTGTTAAGCATTGAATACTGCTGCGAACCAGACTAATACACAGCGCGAGGAGTCCAAAACGAGAGAAAGAGAGAAGCTTACAGGAACATGGTGGCTTGAAGTGATCAACAGTGGAACAAGACATGTCCCTGAAGCCAAATTTTCGACAAGACCTTAACGAAGGCAAGTCCGTTCGTCGGAACGTTGTCTTCGGCGACATCTCTTGACTGGCCATTGTTTATCACAGCGGGAGGAGAAGACACGGGTACTCACGTCTTGTGGAAGACAGGCGTTCGTTGCACGATGATGGCTTAGCGCTGTGTGCGTACGGTCGACCAACCTCCTTCGTTTGCCTGTGCAGCGTTCGTAGAATAGACTGCGGAATGGCTCCTACAAGCTCGAACCTCCTGCTCGCTTGCTCGTTCCACAGCTCGTGCCACAGCTCGCGCTATGCCAGCGCCCACGACGATGGCAATGCGCGTTCTGCTGGTCTGGTCTCAAGACTTCTTTTTGGCTGCTTGTTTCTCGGTGAAATGGCGCAAGCCACTCTGCAATGATCGGCCATGAATTAATTTTGGTGGAGCGGGGGTTCAAGAAAATAAACACCGTTCAGTAGTGGAAGCGAGGAGGTCGTTGTTGTTGTACCCACTGTACCCACTGTAGACGTCACTGCCGAAAGGGGAGAAAAAAAAAGAACTGTAAATGCGTACACAAAAGCACGAGCACGCGCATCAGTTTCCAGTAGGCCACATACGCAGGTACGAAACGTGCGAATTTCTTTTTTTTATGCCGAGGCGTCAAATCTCTCATTGAGCGAAAATTCCGGCGTCTGTCATCTGTGGCAGCGAAACGGCACCCATTGTCATTGTCTGCGACGCTACGTCACGACCTGTGCCTCGACGAAGCAGAGAGGGTGAAAGGGAACACCTGCTGAAGCGCTAGCGCGCCAGGTGTTGCGTGAGGGAGAGGGCACTGCCGCGACGCCACGTCACCCTCGCTCGCGACACGAGCGCTTCTCGACGGAGCAGAGCCAACGATGGCAGAGTGGGCGAAAGGTAACACACGCTGCGGCCATAGGGCTCCGGGGTTGCGTAAGGGAAGACGACATTGTATAGCGTCGCTGCCACCGCATGGAGGTAGACGCACTGAAGGGAGAACACAACAGACGACCGTCGAAGCCCCAAACCAAGCAGCCCCCGTTTATTGTAAGCAAGCCATCTCGTGGGCGGCGACATCACCGGCGAGCTCCAAAGCCGCAGCCGTCTTGGAACGCGGGCGTCGCTCGGTGGAACGCCGGAGCACTTGAGTTATGGTGCGCGTTCATCGGAGCGCTGGCAGATGTGGTGGTGGTGGTACAAACTTTATTTAGTGAAGGCCAAAAAAAAATGAAAAGAAAATTAAGATGCCGTCGTTCTGTGGGTGGCCTTCAGGCTGCCTGTCGTGGCCACCAGATCATGCCTGGCGGCGAATTCCGCTGCCCAGATCGTAAGCCGTAGCTGGACATCCGGCTCCGAGCTGGCCGAAGCAGCCTCCCACAGCTGCGGACTAGATACATGCCAAGAGGCAGGGGGAGAGCGTTTCGGGCATGAATACAGAGTATGGTCACAATCGGCTCGTGGGTGTCTGCAGAGCGTGCATTCGGGTGAGAAGGCACCGGGGTGAATAAGGGCAAGTCGGGCAGGAGAGAGGAAAGTGTGGGCCTGTAAATGGCGCCCCGTGCTCTGTTGGAGCTTAGACACGGATTTGTGAGGGGGAGGGAGGGATAGGCCAGAGTTGCGGTAATGAAGGGTGATGTCATGGAAGGTGAGGAGGGAGTCACGCGTGTCCATCCCGGAGTGGAGGGGGCCAGCTCGGTCTGCCATCTCGCGAGCGATGGTATTTGCTGCCTCGTTGCCATGGCGCCCCGCGTGAGATGTAGACCCCTGTGATCTACTGGTACATACCCACTCTGGGAAATTGGCCAAGAATCGGGTAGGCTAATAAGTGAAAAGTTATATGATATGTAAGCTATAATCGAAAGATATGAGACTGTAGAGCCTGCATGATTTTATGAAACTGGAAATTCTATACCATGACCATAAAGTAAATAAAAAAATATGAGGTTCTACGTGCCAAAACCACTTTCTGATTATGAGGCACGCCGTAGTGGAGGGCTCCGGAAATTTTGACTACCTGGGGTTATTTAACGTGCACCTAGATCTAAGTACACGGGTGTTTTCACATTTTGCCCCCATCGAAATGCGGCCGCCGTGGCCGGGATTCGATCCCACGACCTCGTGCTCAGCAGCCCAACACCATAGCCACTGAGCAACCACGGCGGGTATAAAGTAAATACAATTCAAGTTCAGGTTTGGTGACAGAAAAGGAAGCTAAAAATTTTGTATTCGGTGTCAAATTTCATTGATCCTGAAACACTATAAATTGGGAAGGGCCCATTTCCCCCCGGCACACTCCTCGTTAAATAGACGGCAAGCGACGGCATGGCGCCTCTTACAAACAGATACATATCCGAACCCGGCGGCCTACCACCGCTACTACCCGGACCTTTACACGGATAGATGTAGATTCTGTGAAGAAAGGGCGGACCTACAACATATTGTTTGAGCTTGTCCTCGTACACCCATACAGAATAAAATAATTAAGACCAGAGAGCAGTGGGAGACCGCGTTGCTCAGCTGTGCACCGGAAGACCAACTCAAGGCAATCCAGCAGGCCGAAGATGCCGCCAGGGCCCAAGGGCTCGAGGCCGTCATTTAGGTAGAGGCCTAGGTCTCAAATCTGCTGTGCACAAATAAAGTTTATTCCTCCTCCTCCTCCTCCTGAAATATAAAGTTTGTAAACAGGGATGAAGTGCCTCAGACAGGCTGGCCAACGTTTCGATAGGAGGACCTATCTTCGTCAAAGGCGGCCTCGTCATCCTCGGCGTGTTAGTTTTAAAGGGTTAGTGCAGTGACGTCACGTGCGGGTGTTGTCGCTGGCGGCTGGTTTTAAAGAGAGAGATTACAAGAGGAAACAAGCGCTGTCGTCCGACGTCTGTGAGCTTCATTCTCAAGACGAGGGGACAAGAGCGTGAGAGTGGGCACGCGGGGAGAAAAGAAATAGAAGCAGAAAAAAAGGAAAGAAAAGGAAAGAAAAAGGGGGGGGGGGAAAGCCAGGGCGGCACCAAGACAGACAAAAAAGGGGGGAGTGAAAGAAAAAGAAAGAGAAAAGTGAAATCTTTAAGAAATACGGGGGCTTGGGAGCGTGTTGGGGATGCGAAAGGTTAGGAGGTATTCAGGGGGAGTCGTTGGCGGCATGTTTTTGAGGCATTAAAACGGCCGGTCAAGCGGTCAGCGCGCCAGTAACACAAAAGACAAAAAAAAAGAGAAAAGAGAAAACCCAGACACACACACACAAAAAAAATATGAGTTGAAAGTGACTTGAGTAGCATAGTAGTAATACGTCGAGTAATTTTGAAATAGTTAAGGTGGCGACGAGGAGTCTGCGGTGCAATGTATGGGGTGACTGAAAGGCAGCGGCATGGTCTTTCAAGGGGCACTGCCCCACGCGCTTAACGTAGGTCTCGTTACGGCGGCATCCAGAGATGGCGATACTCCGGGTTGAGGCGCCGAAAAAGGCAGATTGACTTCGGAATGTGTTGTCGAGGGGATTTCAAGAAAAAAAAAAAGATTAAAAAAAAGGGGGGAAGGGAAGGGAGAGGGGGAGGGGGGCCGAAACCGGTATAACAAACAGGAGGGTGACGCGCGCAGAAGGGGGCAAGTGTACATGGAAGAAGGGGATCGTACAGTTGGTATAGACGTAAAAACCTAAAGGAGTACATTAAATTGAGTAGTAGGCAGGAAAAAATTTTTTTTCGAAATGGAAGAGTAGGTGAGGTTAAGAATTAAAGTTGGCTGGTGGCCTAATGTGTTTTGTGTATTGGTTGATGATATGAGAGTTTCAGATTTAAGTTACAGCTTTTAAAGATTCTAAGTTGCCGCGTGCCAAATTAATTCCTGTCGGGTGTAGGCAATTAAACTTGTGTATGAGGTATGATTCCGTATACTTCCTTTCGCGAGGGGAACGGAAATTTGTTTGTAGTATATAGAGCCTTGCTTTGTCAAACATATGTCCATGTTCATTAAAGTGGCTGGCTACTGCTTTGGGTAAATTGTGTTTTGTGTCCGCGCGGTGACCATTGAGTCTTGTATTAATTTGTTGTCCAGTCTCACCTATGTATTGTTTGCTACAAGCGGCGCATTCTAGACAGTAGACTACGTTGCTTGATGTGCAGGTGAAAGCCGAAGTTACCTTGTGTGTGTAATTCGACGCTGTACTTTTTACTGTAGTAGTAGATTGAATGTGTTTGCATGTAGAGCACCTGGGGCGGCCACAGGGATTGGTTCCCAACTTCTTCTTTTTCTGTAGTTTGGCGTGCACAAGAACATCTTTAAAATTAGTGTTGCATCTGTAGGCCACTCTGGGAGGGTCGGGAAAAATCTTCTTAAGCTTCTGGTTGCTGGTGAGAATCGGGTAGTATTTACTTAGGATGTTATTCACGTTTGGGAGTGCGTTTGAGAATTTAGTAGTAAGAAGAGGCGTTGTTGTTCTTGTGATCCTCGGGCGGGGCTTGAGGATCCTGAAAGAAACTCTTGGATGGCAGCGCCAACCTTCCCGTCGCTGTGCCCAAGAGTACAGGCGCCCAAAGAAATCACATTTTGAACAACTAAAGCTAATCCAATAAGACGGAGTGGAGTTTCTAGGGTTTGTTTTCCTAAGCTAATAATTCGTAGACAAGAAATTAAAAAAAAACATTCTATGGTTTTATCTTGCCTACACACGTGACAAATCGGTGAGGGCGCCAGACCAACCCTGTATGAGCAAAAATTTAAAAAAAAGGTATGTGACAGCGAAGCGTACTAATAGTTACTTCAATTTTTCTAGATTGGCAGAGCGTTTTTCCAGGGGTACAATAAGTGTTTAAAATTCGAGGAATTTGTTATATATGGCACAGAGAATTCTTGCATCATGATTTGCCTCTGAAATCTTGCAGCAATAATCAAGGCTGATGTAGGGAGAATTTCAATGGCTGGGTCAGTTAGCGATGCTTTCGCCAATGAATCAGCTGTTTCATTTAGAATTAGGCCTGTATGCCCAGGTACCCAGGCTAGACGGATATTAGTTAAGTGTTAAGGTACTAAGGATTTAAACACTAGCAGAGCCAGAGATTCATTAGGTGCTGTGAGTGAAGTACACAAGGACAAAGAATTAATATAAATGACTACATAATCTCGTGCTGGGCCTAATTTAAGAAGGGTCAGTACTACTGCTAAAAATTCTGCAAGAAATATTGGTACAATATCGGGACGCCGCAGGGAAAATGCCCAATCGAGAATAGGGCTGAATATACTGATACTACATTTTTCTTGGTTCTGCGTGGCATCAGCCCCTATAACTACATTTGTTTGTGATGTTAATAAATGATCCTCTGAAATAGCATTTAACATTCGGTAGGGTAGGTCTTTTGCTGCATTGCTTGGAAAAATATTGTCAAATTGTATGTTAAGAGAATTTTCACCGTCACAAATGGGCTTTACCTCTCTGATCCTAACGTTCAACGGATCGAGAAGAGTTTGTACGGAATTAACTTGAGGAGTGTGGAATCGAGACCAATGTGCATCGGAAAACATCCTAGGCCGAGAAATGAACACTGTTTGGCAATGTCTTATTGGTGATTTGTACGGTCTTAAAATGTTTGTACCGCGAGCACACGAAACAGCGTTACGAGAGAAGGAATTCTTGCTTCTAGATACAACATAGCATTTGCTACAAATTTAGGCAGCCCTAAACATAGCCTTAATGCCTGCTTTTTTAGAAGAACAAGGCGAAGCTTATATACAGGCGCCCCAGGGTATAGTGCACAGCCGAATTCCAGGATAGGGCGTACATACATCGGTTAGATTGATAACAAGGAGGCCCTGCGCATGCCTGATCGACTATTGTTCAGTCTACGTAACAAACTTACTGCTCGAACGCCTTTAGCTGCAATATAATCTATGTGCGCACGCCATGAAAGAGAGCAGTTGTCGTATATAACGCCAAGATACTTAACAGCATCTGCTTGTGGAATAAAATCGAGCTGGTGCGACAGAGATATACGTACTGGTTCCTTCAGAGTAAGATACGAGCAATGAGCACTTGTTCACGTTTCGAGCCAGACGAATGGTATTTAGCCAAACTTCTAGAACAGATAAATAGTGTTTCAGGTTTTCGTAAAGTGTTTTAATATCCTTTGCCGATGAGAAGAATGCAGTGTCATCCACATACACGTATGTGCACACATCCTCTTGGGATGGAATGGAGCTCATTAATATATTGAATAAAACCGGAGATAGCACTGAGCCCTGTGGAACTCCTTTTGCCTATCTATATGCACTCGATGAAAAGCCGTTGCGGAAGCAATTAAATTCTCTGCCACTTAAAAATTGCGTAATCCATGCTTGCAAATATTTGGGGGACTTAATAAAAGGAAAATCAGACATCCACCCGTTCGTAGCAATTGCTACAAAGGAAACCCATACGGGTTCCTCGAAAGAAAAGCCTCAGAGTTGAAGAAAAATTCGTCCTGGTCCGGGACTCGAACCCTGGGCCACCGCCTTTCCGGGGCAGCCGCTCTACCATCTGAGCTAACCAGGCGGCTAGCAGATAGCAGGGCGAAGTCGAATTTGTCGAGAACACACGATGCAAAGGCAAGTGTTTGACGTAGTAGTTCTGCGGAAACCCGCAAGGTGGATAGAAGTTAATAAAGGGAAAATCAGAAGGAGGGAAAATTCGTCCCGGACTAGGACGAATTTTTCTTCAACTCTGAGGCTTTTGGTCCCTATTTGTGGCATAGTGAACAGTCGACCAAGAGGTTACGCAAGGGCCTGCACCCGAGAAAGTCAAATCTAGAGCGCAAGTAGCTAAACCTTTAACAAAATAAGGATGACCGGACTTCTGACATAAGAGATTATCGTCCTGAGAGCAATCTCACGGTCGAATACCGCACTGATCTGTTTTTAAGCCCCATGTGAGATGATGGGAGTTGAAATCACCCGCAAATATGGCATCATATTACGCTATCCATAGGTCGTGTGTCGTGAACACCTGAAGGATAGTATACACTAGCGATGCAACGCCACATCTTCCTTTCTTTTACAGCGAAGCTGTTAAGGGCTACTTCTCCCAGGATCGTGTCCGTGTGCTAACACAAAACTATCATCATCGGGACTGGCTCCAGCGTCTTCTTCCACAGCTGGCTAGTTGGAGCCCCTCGGCGCTATAGCGCGAACGTGCTCGTGCCACTGCTCCCGCGTTCGACGAAAGCATTAATTAATTATGTCACACTAACACGCAACCAATTTTACAGTGAATTACAGCGACGCTGTTAAGAGCTAGTTCCCCCAGTATCGTGTCGGTGTCCACTATCGGCTCGGCACTTCACTGTCTTCGGGTCGGTACCGAAGATAGTGCAATGCCGGCCCGACCCGCGGCGGAGGTGAAGCAGGCGTCAAGCACTTCCCATACGTGGACCAATCCCGAAGATAGTGTAATGCCGGGCCAACCCGCGGCGGAGGCGAAACAGACGTTAAGTACTCCCCATAATAATAATAATAATAATAATAATAATAATAATAATAATAATAATAATAATAATAATAATACGTGGGCCGATGCCGAAGATAGCCAACACAAGGCCGACCCACGGTGGAGGTGCAGTTCGCCATGAAGTGGGACGCATGCACAGCTTCACTGGTCATCCTTCTTCACAGAGTGGAAGCGCACTGGCTTTTTAAGATCTTGAAGCCATCCAGCGAAATCACTGCTTTGGTACAATAAGAGTCACACTGGACCCACAATGCAGCACCTCATACACTGGACGCGCTACAAGAACACTTGAACCGCGGCACCAAAAATTTCACTACCCGTATCCGTAATGTTCGGTACAACGCTTCTCTTCCCGAGCATGTCACGTAAGCACTCAGTCGATTCGCAGGCAACGGAACAAGCTGTCTGTCTTCACCATCATGTGACTCGGTGGTCTGCTCACTTGGCAAATGCGTCAAATTTGTGGCTGTGCTGGGCGAGATTACGTCCTGTGGGATGTCGTAGCTTCCTGCCTCATCATTACCCTTCGGCTCAAGCCGCACGGAAGGCCAGCGGTCTCGCTCGATTTTTATTCCAGAGTCCATTCTAATGACGTAGGACCTTGGTATCTTTGCATTACTAGGGCAACGCCTGCTGCTTTACAGTCATTTACCCACGCACTGTTCCCTTGTAGCAGGGGTGGCAGCAGGGGCATGACGGCGATTCAAGTTCTTCCTTCTGCTTCTTCCTGACGGCACGATCTTCGTCGGCAACCCTTTTCAGGTTCACGACCTTGGGTGACAGCTTTATGGGGTGCAGGGGAATCGTAATACGCAGTCGCCGGCCCATCAAGAGCTCGGCGTAAATTTTCCTCAAAGGGTGTCCCAGAAACCTACTAAGACGAGGCATGGATCATGGGATTTATAAATAAGACCTTTTATAGTCTTAACCGTCCTCTCCACCTCTCTGTTGGCCTGTGGATATCTCGGGCTGGACGTGGCATGTCGAAACCCATGTTCTGGAGAAAAGCAGTGAAACGTTGACGAAATAAACTGTGTTCCATTGTTTGAAAACGCTATTTCAGGGATACCATACCGTACAAAGATGCTCTTATTCTGGTTTACACCGTGGTCAGTGATAGTCGCTGCAAGACAAGCAACTTCTGGATATCCTGACAGGTAATCAACAACAAGATAGTCCGTACCCTTCCTTTTGCAAAGATCAATGCCGACTTCCTGCTAAGGCAGCATCGGGGGCGTCGGAAGACATCATTGGTTGTGAACCCTGTTCGCGTGACACACAGCATTCTAAGCAGTTTGTTGCTAACTCTGCTAGTTCCGCACTTAGTCCCGGCCACCACACGGATTTGCCCGCACGCGCGCAACATTTAGGGATGCCCTGGTGACCATCATGTAGATGGCTCGAGGCTTCGGCCCTTTGACACTGCGGTACGACGAGGCGCATGTCTTTCATCAAAACCCCATTACAAACTGAGATTGGCCCCTTAGATTGCCAATACGGTTGCATACAGGCTTGAAGAGAGCGATGCCGTGGCCACCCGTTTAGACAGAAGCAAACCAAGGCTTGGCAGATGGTATTTTCTGCCTGACTTTGCTTCACCTTCTCAAAGTCACAAACTTCAGCCACAGTATCAGCGCGATCTTGTGCGAAGCGCTCGACTTCGGATGCAGACAGTGCTTGAGGATCTCGCTGCCTCGATTGGACCGGGGCCCTTGACAAAGTATCGGCCAAGACAATATTTTTGCCGGGCACGTACCAAATATAGAACACGAAGCCCGTTAGCCTCATTTGGAGGCTTCTGAATGCACGGACGAAACAAATAGCGGTGCTTTGCCCAGCAGCGTTACGATCGGTTTTAGTCAGTCTCGAATTGTACTTCGAGTCCTCGGAGATACCCCTCAAACCTTTCCGCTGCCCATGTCATCCAATTAATCCTCTACAGCACCTGTCATGGGAATAGGAACGCGGCGTGACACATGAACCTCATAGAGCACAGAGTTTGGCTTCAAGCGGGTCATATACTCTCCTGGCAGTGTACCTGATCACTGAAACAGGTGAGGGTACCGATGCTCCTAAAGTCCAGAAGACGCTACCCTGTCTACGAATTTAACCACCCCGAGCCGTTCTGAGGCTTCTATGAGAGGCTTCCGGGGAGGGGGGAGGGGGAGGCGGAGGCTACAAAAGGCCTTTACAGAGGCGCAGAGCGTTTCGCTGCAAAAAAGGACGAAGCCAAATGGACGCAACGTCTCGCCCCTGCCAATCGACACTGCCGGAGCCAGGGAAGCGTCATGCCTTCCCGTGATGGGATGAGCGCACAAACTCATAGCGTTCTGGTTTCGCAGCCGCGTGGATACCACACCACGGTGCATACCTGAGCGGAACGGACACTAAGCTGTCTAATTGATCTTCTCAGTGGGCGCTGACAAACGCCTCATACCGTGCACCATCGATGTGCGATGCCTGTGACAACGTTCCCCATCGCTCCAGCATTGCATGCCGGTATTTGTCAGGCCACTGTTCCTGCGTATTCCTGCCACCATGTCGCCCCAGCGTATTCTTAGAACAGCGCGGACTAGGAGCTCGAGCGCTACGATAAACCTTGCTATCACTTTCATTGAGTATAAAGAAAGACAGCACCATTTCGCGCGCTCCTACTTTATTTCCACGTCTAGGGCAGCGTCTGTCATTACGGTGCGTCAAACAAGGTGTGTGGGGTAGCGCACTTGCAGAATTTCGCGTGCCCTACTAACTCAACCTCTACTTCTCAGAGCAGCCAGTCTTTCCACCTTTCCCTCATACAGTGCACATTAAATGGTCAGAAACAACGCAGACATTGCGGTAAAACGCAGAGCCTGCGAAAATGACATATGCAGAAAGATAGAGAAAACAGGCGTGGCCCGTGATGTAATTATGTTCTTGAACGAGTCCTCTCAAAATTTGTGTTATCCTTTAGTTGCCTAATGCTTCGTTGTGACTGTTTACCTTTTACTCCTTTTGGTTTTGTTGGCCGTACTTTTCAATAAATCCAGTGTGTCCAATCTCCTACGTGGTTATGCGCCATGTATCGAGCCAACAACAAAGCATATGGCGTAGGCTCTCGGCGGCGATATGCCGGGGGAAGCGGATGCAACTAAACGGGGGAGCTTCTGCCAAGAAGAATGCACAGCATCACCTCCTCACGCCGCCGCTTCGTCGTATTTCATTTGCTTCTATCTCGGCTAGCACTAAAGCTTTTTAAAAAACTCCCACGTTACAAGTATTTTGAGACGGCGGTTCACGACTTAGTGTATATATAGCAACAAAAATTCTGACGGGGCGTGTTGACTGCTTGACAGTAAAATGTGCCTTTGTTATTCCCATATTTAGGGCAAAGGTAGGTCGACGGAAATAGCGTACAGTGTAGGAGGCCGTAAGCTTTTAACAGTCTGCAAGTTGCAGCAGCAGTGCAAGTCTTGTAACAAACACTACCGAATTGGCGATCTGCACATCCACGTCATGACGTATATTACAGCTATGCCTATTCGGATGAAGATGTACAGTGTACGAGCATAGTGCGCAGGTAGATTTACGAGTTTATAGGTGCACCTAGACGTCATGCATACGAGTGTGTATCTGTATTGGAACACGCGCACTTGAGGCGAAGTCATCGCAATATGCGCACGTCGCCATTTGGCTCATCATGGCCTGCAAGAAGCACAGTTAAAATCCCTCCAGAGATATAAGTCATTGATGCATATCTGGTTGCGTCCTCATACGCGACAAGGCACTTCGTCTTTTTCCGTACGCTTTTCGGCGTGAACAAACAAAAATAAAATGGTTTCTATAGTGGCGGAGATGCCGTTTCCATTGGTGAACGCATCCAGCACGCAGGTTGCTTACGTAAACCTCCACTGTCAGCTTGGCGCTCGCGCACGTAAAGATATCTAGATACAAAAGTCAGCGACAACTCAAGGAGCACTCGGCGGTGGCACCGACAGAATCTTCCTTTCGCCATCGGTATCATGGCTTGTCTGCGAAGATGGTATATTAGGTGACAGATCCTGAGAGTTGTCCTTGTCGGCCACCGGGGTCGTGAGTGGCTGGTGTGACAGGTTACCGCGAGCTGGTGCGGCCGGCGACGCTGGCATATTGGTCGAGAGATTCCTCGAAATGATGTCGTTGTTGCCCACAACAGGAGTGGGTGGCTGGTACGGCAGGTTGCCACCAGCTGGTGCTGCCGGCGACGCCGGTATGTTGGGCGAGAGATCCCTCGAGAAGATGTCCTTGTTGCCCACAAGGGGTGTAGGTGGCTGGTACGGCAGGTTGCCACCAGCTGGTGCTGCCGGCGACGCCGGTATGTTGGGCGAGAGATCCCTCGAGAAGATGTCCTTGTTGCCCACAAGGGGTGTAGGTGGCTGGTACGGCAGGTTGCCACAAGCTGGTTCGGCCGGCGACGCCAGCATGTAGGGCGAGGGATCCCTCGAGAAGATATCCTTGTTGCCCACAAGAGGCGTTGGTGGCTGGTACGGCAGGTTACCGCCAGCTGGTGCGGCCGGCGACGCCGGCATGTTGGGCGAGAGATCCCTCGAGAAGATGTCCTTGTTGCCCACAGGCGGCGTTGGTGGCTGGTACGGCAGGTTACCGCCAGCTGGTGCGGCCGGTGACGCCGGCATGTTGGGCGAGAGATCCCTCGAGAAAATATCCTTGTTGCCCACAAGAGGCGTGGGTGGCTGGTACGGCAGGTTGCCACCAGCTGGCGCGGCCGGCGACGCTGGCAGGTTAGGAGTAAGTTCCCGCGAGAATATGTCCAAATTGGGGACCACGGGTGACAGGGCGACTAGCGGAGGCCTGCGTAAGCACCATGGAGAAGTACCACCAGAGCACGCTCAGAGAGACTGGAGTAGACGTTCGGAAAAAATTACAACTGTTTATTGAAACATTGTGGGCGGAGACAAACTTTGCCTCTCTCAATGTTGATCAAGAGCCACAGAACAATAGATATGTACCTGAGACCAACACTTCGACTATGGTATACTTGTTGTCGCCCTGACGAAGACGAGTACTCTTGACGAAATTTTGGTTACTGGTGCATATCTGTTGTTCCACAGCGCTTGCTGTATGCTTGTCTTCGCCCTGACGAAGACAGGTATTCGTGTCTAAACACTGGCCAGAGGCATCCCTTGTTTAACGACTGTTGAATTTCACAGGTCCCCATATTCCTGTGTACCTTTCTGTTGTTAATTGGGGTTAGAAATGTTTGTTACTGCTTTCCAACGTATTCTTCGCTTCCAGCCTAAGATTACCTTGCAATGGCTCTCGCATAGAACTTACACCGGTGCATCACCGCTGGCTGCTTTAAGCTATAGTCACATGAAACGCCATTTTGTTATACCGCTGTCATCTCGGAGAGTGAAATAGACGCCGTGACAGGCACAGAGATAAAAGTGCGTGTGAAATAGCTAACTGCATGACGTCAGCGTGTTTATATTGACCAAGCGTTCTGTGACAGATGACACCGACGTAGTTCGCACCATAGTGTATCCTACAAGAACTACTAGAGGTAATAGTGGCGCTAGTCTTTAGGGGTACTGCAAGCATGACTGTTTAGCCAGCAAGAAAATGATGGGAAGTAATTTGGTTCTCTTAAACTTTGTCCTGATATGGCTTCAAACGGCTTCGTGACTTTGCAAATTGATGGTTTTCAACAATATATGGCGTTATAAAGGACACAATTCGCAACGCTTCTGCACGTTGGCAGACGCTATAAGTGCCTTGCTGTGTTGAAAATACTATGATTGCTTGGAAACTTAGGAAGATAAAGCCTAATAAATAACGTCACGAGAGCATTTGAAACCCCAAACGCGAAGGCTATACGCATGTATTGATCATCATTCTCATGCTAAATGAACGACGGGAGCGCAAGAATTCCCACAAGTAATTTTCGTAGGAAAACTCCACGTTTCGCAAAACAGAGCTCAGGATGCAATGCTTGCATTCGTATGCGTCGACGGCGGAAACCGGCGCGGAGCGGACAGCTAACTTTCGTGACGTCAGAGGGCTGGGAACTCGGCGTCACCTCTATCCGCGTTCTGAAACTGCCGCTCTCACGTTGTATACCGCGCTCGTCGTGTGAACAAGTGGCGATCACATCACCAGTTTTATACCGAGGATGCGAGAGGAAAAGTCAGCGCTAGTGCCGACGTGCGCCACCTTCTGTGCGGCCATTGATAGAAACAAACGATGCGCGTACAGTGCATGGATCCATCTAAACTGGAATCTCGTGACATCGAGCGAAATTTCTTGAGTTAAGTTCTCACTGCAAGTTTCTCTCAAAGGCGACATTCAGCTTCCGATTTCTATCATTTGGCTGTTTGTAGAAAGATGAGAACAAAAAAAAATAGCTTAGAATCCAGGAAATAACGATGTTGGGTGTTGATTCTCAAACAGTCACTTATATTTAGAACACAGAGGCTCAAAGAAAGCTGGAGATTTGAATCGATAAACAGTGAAAGAAAAAAAAAAATAAGGAGATACCCTAGACTGCATGGAGCCTACGTCTTTCCGCGGAGCTTGAATCGTAGGCTCAAGCCTGAGACGTCCCTGGCACAAGCATTTTTAACCCGTATTCGGGAACGTTCTTACATTCAACCTAGATATTTCACTGCACTCAACATCATTTAAACCGAGCATGCAAGGTAATGGAGGGCAGTGCCGCGCCTGGACAGAAGTGGTCCCTGCACTTCATTGACCCTCCGCGACAATTCTTGAGAATTGTAGCGTATTCTTCCGTCGATGGATGGCGCTTTGCTTAATTCGGTAAGTGGAGGAATAGCTTCGAGTCAAGGATCGCGTCAGAATGCATGGGTGAGTCTAGGCCACATTTGTGAATCAACATTTAAAATCATCGTATTGTGCGATGTCTCTATATAAAATATATACTTATGCCACATATCCAATAATCCCGTATGCACATATGGAGATCCCTTATAAAATCTCACATGTTCTCTTATATCACATATGAGACAACCTGTCAGATAGACCCAAATTCAAAACATATGAACCTATGGGTGTCGCATATAAGCACACGAATGTTCCAATATATCCGGCGTATCGGGCACGCCCCAGGTGATAATGCATTATTTAACACATCGTTTAAAAGAATGCCTACAATATTAAGCGTTCATCCTGATGAATTACCTGTGCTGACATCATTTGCAAAAGAAAAGAAAAGCCATACCAATTCATTAAATTATTAAATTAGATCAACTAAATAACTTTTTAGCAACAATCTTTACGGCATGTTGACACTGGAAAGTTAAAAATAACCGTCATAAATTTCTAATCCTATGTTTCTACATTTTAAAACGGTCATGCAGGTCAGAATAACTGGCGTCAAATTATTCCTTCAATTTAGCTGATTACACAGGCAGCACCGCGAAGCGCGGCTCGCCGTTCAATACCTATGCGACGTAGAAGGGCGTTTTTTATAGGGTGTCCTGTATGGTGTATGGGAATATACGGGTGTTTATGGGGTATCCCCATATGCACTTATGGGATTGTTGGATACGGGGCTTACGGCCTTTTATGATAGGGCTGCTGTCAACATTTAATGATAATGGACCGCTAGATATGCTTTTCTATTTTCTTCGGCGCTATTCGTGGAAAATGCTTCTGACAGGCCACAACGTCGAAGCCAGTTCTCCTTCACGGTTCCCTTTCACTTACGTGAGTGTCCGCCTATAGAATATATTTGTGACGACGGTGACTTTCGATGGTGCTTAGGCTTACCGCCCTTGTATATTGCAGTATGTGAATTTTATTCAAGTCATTGCTGCTGGAAATATCAGCGGCGCAATGGTACACTTTCTTTTTGGGACTGTCATTGTGAAAATTGTTTCCAATGCCACTATAGTATACACATCTAGTGGTTGGTTTATTCTGCTGCAATGTCTGTCACTCATGTCAGAAATATGAGGTGGCGATACTTGTACATGTCACTTTACTTACTGTAATAAACACCATGAAAGAGAGAGAGAAAAACTGGAACAAATGTTTCGACAAAGAGACCTGTCAATGAGCGTCGATGAAGACAGGCGCTTCTGTCGTAACGTTCGCTTCAGCAGGTGGTATCCTCTTGCTTGACCGTGGAATCATTTCAATATAGCGACTCACCTCACATGTTCGAAAGCGTCGATCTTATTATCGCTGGAAATGAGGCTAGATCAAATGAAACAGTTGTGAGTGTAACACGCTTCGCTGTTCTAAAACTAAAAAAAAAAGACATTTCGAGGTTGGCACTGAGTCGATTCGGACCTGAAATTTCATTTCATTTTCGTTTCGTCTCATTTTGTTATCTTAAAGACCCCTCACGGGGGTGTTACATAAGAAGTGGGCATACGTAAGCACATATAGGGAACAAGGTAATAATGAACTAATTGCGGTTACGAGAAATAGCAATCATGAGAAGCCGCACTGTCATTGTTTATAGGGGAAACGCTGTCTAATCGTTGAAAAAAATTCGGTGGTTCCTGCGCTTACGTGCAAATCGGAGTGAAGCGATGCTTTCTTTGATGCTTGCGCAAATGTTAAAGCAAATGCTAGCTCGCCAACATTGTACATATTAGCTCAGTAGCCTGTTTTATTATTGCTCTGCTTGTCTGTTTGGCTACATGCCCAGTGGCACAGACCCTTTCTAGGATATTGTCCAAGAGTGCGTGCACAATGTCGTGTCACAGTGCGAGTCGGACGTAACCAGTGGCCCAAAACCTCTGTTGGGACCCGTAACCGGCGGCCCATGTTGCCTAGTCGGGAAAACAGCACCCGCAATATGGCAGGAAGAGACAAAGAAAGCTACGCTGCAAATTATCCTTGACATATGCTAATGATTCCCACGGCTTCTGAACTACTGCATTGCCTCATACCGGCACCCCTTAGTAGATAACAGGAGGCCAATCGGACGATAACGATCGCTGCAAATATCTCGCACGTCGCGAATGTGTCGCCTTGAACTACGTGTTGCAGACTTGCCACACGGGAGAGGAATCCGTTGCGGACGAGTGTCCCTGGGGGATGACGTCAGATGTGGGCCCGGTGGACGAACTCTGGTCGCGGGCGATGGAAGCATCTAGCCAGCCTGGCGGAGGGGACACGTCCTCAGACCATGCGCCCTCCTGAAGCAAGAAGAGGACGCGTTAGAAATGGCAACTCCGGCATTTTTTAACCATATTAGAATATTGTCATTTTCAAATGGCATTGACAGTCCTGTCACCTGTGAGGTGGTTCAATTTGCTTAGAAATTCATCGATAATTTTAAATAACCAAAAAACGAGATACCGAAACCGAAATGGGTAGCTGCTTCGTGTGACGTCGCAGGGAGTCGATGACGTCAGGTCCTACACTACCATAATCTAAACACACAGAAAGCGTGCTGAACACGAAGTACGCATGACGCTAACGCCAAACAAGCGAAACCGATGATGTCTCCTGACGGCACAAGGAGCTTTTACAGAGTCCGAAATATACAGCGGCGATTTCATAGATGGTGGTGGTGTAGTTTCTGACGTCACAAACACAAGGTGGCCAGTAAAAAGTCGTGAGTCGGGAACGCAACCAATCTTTAAAATTTGTTTTCAGGAAAACTAAATGACTTGCAGCCATATTGCTTGGCTCAGATAATCAGAGTGCAAAAGAGAACCTATATTCAAAATTTTGTTAAGATCAGTGGATATCGAAAAATCGCCGGAGTTGCCCATTAAGATGAATGCCACAAGTGGCGCATCGCGTCATACGTCTTAAATTGTGGGGTATTATGTGCTAAAACCGTGATCTGGTTATGAGGGACGCCATATTTAGAGACTCCACAAGCTTGGACCACCTGGGGTTCCTTAACGTGCACCTAAATCTAAGTACACAGATGTTTTCGCGTTTGGTTCCCATCGAAATGCGAGCGCCGTGACCTTCGCGTCATACGTCTAGAGCATCGCATCCAAGTATTAGGCGCTAATGCGTTAGGAAGGCGAGTCGCATTGATGCGCCAGGAGAGAGTACTTCAAGACCGGGCATGCGTCGTCTCAAGCTTTGCGTGTAAACGCCGGACGCTGTCCCATAAAGCCTTAGCGCGATGCGCTAGGAAACGCGGCACGGTCGAGCCGCATTCGTACAGGCGCGGCTGCTGATTGGCTGACACGAGGCATAGCCTTCGCTGCACTGTACGAAGTCGATGAAGCTAAGTATACAGTATGATACTGCTAGACTGTGACAATTCTGTATTTCCACGTACAGCGTGCACAAAGACGAAGCCCAAAGAAGGACGCGTCACTGTGTTCGCGTGCCGTTCTTTTTTCTTTCGTGTCTCAATTTCGTGTGCGCTGTGCCTACGAGAACGTGCCTCACCTGTTCGCCCAAGCCACCGCCCTAGCAAGCTTCGAATGTAACCGCCTGCGAGAGCGTCGTTGAGGGCTTGTGCTAGGTCAACTTGACGCTGAAGTCTAGGGTTTGACGAAAACTCGTCTGGCGAGGAAAGAACATGGCTGAATAAACGTGCAGGTGTTTGGAACGGCAATAGGAGCATCGGTGTCAGTGTCTTGTGCCAACATTGCTTTGGAAGCCCTCGAAGATAAAGCCCTCACGACGTTTCAGCCCGCCCTAAAATTGTTCCTGCGGTATGTCGACGACTGTTTTTGCATTATCCGCCGCGAAGACGTCGTACCTTTTCTGCAGCACCTGAACTCTTTCCAAAGCACAATAGGATTCACCGTTGAAGAAGAAGTTAATGGTCGCTTGGCCTTCCTTGACGTTGAAGTCATGCGCACTGCATCCGGCCTTTCCACAAGTGTTTACCGAAAGCCTACCCATACAGGGAAATATCTGCACTTTGATTCGGCCCATCTCCTTGGACAGAAACGATCTGTTGCCTCGACATTGTTCACCAGTGCATCCCGATTGTGCTCGACTACTGACGCACGCAGAGCTGAGTTGAAGAGTGTGACGCAGGATTTGGTCAGCAATGGCTACCCCGGCCAGTTTATAAAGGCTGAAGAAAAGCGTGCAGCTGAACCCCCTGTAAGGCCGATGAGAACGAGAAAACGGGCGTCTCTCCCCTATGCACGAGGCGTGAGCGAGTCAATATCAAGGATTTTCAAAGATTATGACGCACAAATCTGCCACGTCCATTCAAGCAAGCTAAAGCAACAACTCGTCCGAGTGAAAGACCGCCTCGAAAAAGAAAAATTTCCGGGCGTCATCTACAAAATTCCTTGCCAGGACTGCCATGCGTGCTACGTAGGCGATACGGGGAACCTTAAAAGAAGGTTACAGCAGCATCACAATGATGTAGCCAAAGGACACACGGTTTCTAGCGCCCTGGCAGAGCATCACGAAAAGACTGGACACAGTATTAACTGGCATTCGGCTTCTATCATCGAAAGAGAGAAAAAAAATTATCATCCCGATTGCTCCTTGAATCATTCTGCATACAATCTACTACTGACACATTAAACCGGACACGGGGACCCCTCCCTGAGTTGTACGCAAGCGCATTACGTCTTCCGACGCGTATATAATAAATACCATCATGCATCCGTTCATTGTGAACAAGGCAGCCGTATTGGGCGCCGAAACGTCATTTTGTGTTTTGAATTTTTTTTCAGTTGGCGAGTGTACGTTTATTCAGCCACGTCAACTTGACGCTGTGCGTTCACGTGAGGCCAAGCCCCCCCCCCTCCCCTTCTACTCACGGGTTTTATGTCGCTCCGGGCAGACTTTCGAGAGCTCCTGGACCTGGTCGACGACCTCCGGCGCGACAGGGAGGCCGTGGGCCTGCTGCCGGCTTGCTTCTTGTCCAGTGTGGACGAGGTCAGGCTTCCGACTTCGCCTTGCGGCTGAGACAAAGACTTGCGCTTCCGTTTCGAGGAAGGAGTGCCTGCGTAGCGGGCGCGGAAGCGTGCGGCCTTTCTCAAAAGTATGTCGAAAGCGAGCGCTTCACAGCCTTCCTCAGTAGTTTGTGAAAAGCCAAAGTGCAGCCTTTATAAGAACGTCCGCTAAAAACGGAGTTACGCACATCGTCAAAGGTTTGTCGAAATCGAAGGCAGTGAATGCCTTAACAGAAGTTTGTCGGAAGTGGAGGTGCAGCGCTTGTCAAGAGTTTGGCGAAAGCGAATGCCCATCAATCGTCAAAGGCGTTAAAAGCGGCTGTTTCACAGCCTTCGGGCAACGATTCTCGAAAGTGAAGGTACAGTCTCGCAGCCTCTCAACGGTCTGTTTAAAGCGAGTGTTTCATAGCCTTCGTCAAGAGCTTTTCGAAAGCCAAGGTACGGCTTCTCTCAAAGGTCACTCGTAAACGGAGTAATAGCCATGGTCACAGATTTGTCGTAAGCATTGGCCGGCCTTCAGTGAAAAATCAAAGATAATTACGCTTTACCAGGAGCTTACCAACATGAAATAACAACATTTATCAAATGCTTGTCGGAAGCGAACGCGCAGCTTTTGCTGGGAGCTCGAGCGAGTATACAATATTTGTGAAAACATTTTGTCTTCGCTTAAATGCAGTCGGCTTTCTTTAGCGCTAGACTGCACTTCTGCACACCGACGACGGGATTGACGTCAGAGTGAAGGAGCAAGCGTGAGAAGCTGCACCGGAGAGGACGCTAACGGCATACTTGTGAATGGCGCACTTGACCCACGATATGCCAAGAGGAACAGACATACAGATGTGTACAGTTAGTTAGAAGTGAGGCGTAATCGCCGTGAAAAGAGGGGATGTTACGTGAAGCATACCTGCAAAGTGTTTCATGCTTTCATTCGGCGCTTTGCTAACTCCTCTGTCATGTGACAAAGTGAATGTTGGCCAAACCGGTCGTCGTTTGAACGAACGCTTGCGGGAGCATTTCTTACTGACGAAGAATAGCGCCGTAAAGAAAATACGAGAAAGAAACACTACACGAGCGCAGTACTACAGTACATTTAATCCAGTACTTCTAAGAGCATCTCTTGTCTTTGAAAGAGAGCGAAGATTCAAACTTAGTGATTCGTTCTCGTAAGCGTCCCTGCTTTTCGGTGCTGTACGATATCCGGATATGAATGGGGCACAAGGTTCAGTTAACCATATAAGCTGCTGAGGCTATTCCTGAGGCATCCGATATACATGTCAGATACGCACTGGACTCTCGTTAAAAGGAACCTCAAGGGACCGTTGAAATGAGTTTCCGTTTATCAGGCGCTCAATTTACCGAGAGATTGAGCTTTAGGGTACACGAGATGCTTTTTGAAATGGGCAGATACTTTATTGCCAAAAGCTGATAATGGGTTTAGCAGATTTGGTCACAAAGCTCCGTCTTTCTACGTGCGCGCAGCTGCCGACTAGAGCTAGGAGCACGAAGCATAACTACATAAAGAAAAAAAGGAAAAGAAGAGTAATTTGGTTAGCAATAGCCGTTTTAGCGAAGCAGTCACTCTCGAAGTCACCGATAACGTTGATCTTCGTGTCCTGCTTCGAGCGCATTGTGCGGGCCTTTTTGTGCCGCCATCGGAAACGCCAAGCAAAACTCGCAGCTCACCGATGTTGCCGACACAAAATGACGGAGAAACCGTGGAAGGCGCTAACAAAAGCCGCCGTAACGAGAACGTGGGAAGACATGTAGGAAAGGCGCAAACAGTGATGGGTATCGTGATGCCGCTGATATTGGCCGCTCAATTTGGTCTTCAGAAATACATTTAGTTCCGCTTACCCGTAGTTGTTAAAAATATAGTTCCGTTTCACGTATTGTTTCCGTATTGTTATTGCGTTGCCTTATAAGTTTGTTGTCCCCTTTAAGGGGCAATTCCGTTTCAGCGATTTCCGTTCACCGAGATTATGCTGTGTACACCGAATTAGCGTTTCGTCCGTATCACTTTACCAAAGTGAATTTTATTATCTTTTGAAGCGTTGGGGCTAGCAGGACCTGTCTAATAAGAGTTCCCGCTCCGGGCCAGCATGTCATTTCCCTCTTCAAGTAATACGTAAAACGTAGAAATGCACTAATGAGACAACGACTGGACCAATTTCAATTAAAATTGTTGCATTTGAGAGAGAAAGGTAAATTTATGTTCTTGTAGGAAACAGTCGTATTTTAAGGCCACGAGGGTTTTTCACAACTTGTCAAAAAGCAATAAACAACAACAACAACAAGAAAATACGTACGATGTTTAAAAATTCGTAACTCTGTACCACAAAGAAATCTCGCAGTTCTTAAACCACGGCTGCAAGACATCGTAATTGAAGAAATGTGGTATATGAACTTACAGATTAATTGAAATTGTGACAATGTTTACGAGGGATTTCGCAGAAGCCTTACTCACAGGGTTGCGGTACATTCCAGAGCGGTGTATAATGCATCAGTTTTGTCCGCTTTAGATGTACTGTTAGGCGCAGTTTATTTAACTGTGTTATCGTTGTTTATCGATTTGACACAGAGTTGTAAACTTGATACTTTATTTCTTGAAATTTTGCAATTTTCAAGTATTACAAAAGAACACGCGTTTCATGACAAATTAAAGATACACTTCCTACAAGTACATTTAACTTTTCCTTTTAAATGCAGCCAACCTCATCATAAGCGGTACAGTGGTTACAGAGGAAAACAACTTCCCCGTTCCCATGTATTTAGATAAGTGCTCCCGAGATAACGCTGCTTTCTCGAAAAAGAAAAGTGCATCTGTTTGTCGATTTTGCTCGTCCTTCCTCTGTATTCTGCGCAAATTGCTAATATGCATATTGGTTTTCCATCTTCTTACGCTAAAGGCGCCACTAGAGAAACGCTTGTTTTCAGACTGTTTCCCGTGGCGATGCGCACCTTTACTGATGTCTGACGTGTGCTTTCGCGACGATGGCGTACTCTGGCCTTTGGATGCGTGTTCCGCACTGCTGGCATGTGCTCCGGATGAATCCGCACCGGAAATGCCTCGACCGCGTCTTGGAGAGGGCATGTCCTTGTTCCTGACGGTTCCGCCGCTGGCAGAAGTCGCTGCGCCGTCTGGAAGCGATCCCACTTCGACACCACTCGGCAGCGATGTTTCGCCCGGCTTGGCTTCATATTTGGCTTCCGGTGGCTGTCGACGCATCCGTCCCAGGAACGGGAAATAAGAAAAAAGTGCAGTCATTGTGAGTTCATATTATTTGATAACGGACATTTTGAGCACGGTTATTATAGAGGCAATTAAAGGAAGATAGTTTAAACTAAATATGTGTACGTGATGGCAGGATACAGCGACTGCAGCTCTATAGAGAACATAAAAAAAGATTATACAGAACGACACAGCTATAAACTAAGCCAGGATACGTCGTTGGAACAGCCGAATGTTTGGTAGCCTATACGTTACCTGATTTTCGGCGTTTAATAAAGAACAGAAACGATACACAGGAGGTACGCAGAAGCGATACGTACTAGGGAATATATTTCATCTGAGAAAAGCTATGTGCGTACAGAATCCTAAATATTATGAAAGCGAACGGAGAGCCATTGGCAAGAACGGCGAACCTTGACATCACAAGCTTTTGCGAAAAGTTCGCCTACCACTCTGGCCTTGCGATAAAACACTTTTAACGAAAACGGCAGCAATGAATAGGAGATCTAGCGACAGAGATGACGCCTAAGCTAGATTTGTCTGCGCCTGTACGCGTCCACTCACGTCCTTAGTTCCATATTTAACACTCCCGTCACAACAATGCAGAATCAGCTTTATATGTGATACGCCAAAATCATCATCATCATCATCATCATAATCATCATCATCATCAGCAGCAGCAGCAGCAGCAGCAGCAGCAGCAGCAGCAGCCTGGCTACGCCCACTGCAGGGCAAAGGCCTCTCCCATACTTCTCCAACTACCCCGGTCATGTGCAAATTGTGGCCATGTTGTCCCTGCAAACTTCTTAATCTCATCCGTCCACCTAACTTTCTGCCGCCCCCTGCTACGCTTCCATTCTCTTGGAATCCAGTCTGTAACCCTTAATGACCACCGGTTATCCTCTCTCCTCATTACATGCCCTGCCCATGGCCATTTCTTTTTCTTGATTTCAACTAAGATGTCATTAACTCGCATTTGTTCGCTCACTCAATCTGCTCTCTTCTTATCCCCCCTTAACGTTACAGCCATCATTCTTCTTTCCCTTCTTCTTTCTACCGAGACACTCGCATACAAAGCAACTTCAGCATCGTGGAACCATTTATGCCACGTCACTTCGTAATAAAGGAAGACGTCACGTGATGCTAGCGCGTCAGGCAAATGTGATTCCGCGGCAAAGCTGCTATAGCTACAGTAATGACATGCTTCGGGGCCGTCACTCACCTTTCTGTGGACGCTGGCCTCAGTCTTTGGCAGATCAGCCTGCTTGTCCGCGAGGGCCGTCACCGTTATAACTTGGCTCTCCTGAGGAAGAGGTGAAGGGACCTGCTTCGCCTTAGCTACCACACGGTCACCGCTGGAAGCGACTCTCGTCGTGGAACTTCCCTGCTGCGTCCCTGTTGAACCTGTCTTAGCTTGGTCCAAAACCTGGGCCGAGATTGAGCGCTGAGTTGCATAAAGATTGGCTGCCTTAAGCATTACGCACGCGCACACGAATACACAGACGCACAAACACAAGCATGCACAAACGTATCTATGTAGGTAGCTACGTCATCGATAAACATTTACGTAAGTATATATATATATATATATATATATATATATATATATATATATATATATATATATATATATATATATATATATATATATATATATATATACTAATGCATATGCATGTATATACGTATATGCGTGCAAACATACGCACGGGAATGGTTGTTCGAGAAATGAGCGAATAAGGAATTATAAGTGCAGCAGATGTAGTTGTTCTGCTTCGTCATGACTTTATGTGGCAGGTGCAGTGCCGTAACGGGGAAATAATGACTAAGGAAGCAAGTTTGCACAGAAGACGCAGGAAGAGTAACGTGAACCAGAGAGTATGAGGAATGGCTTGCACATCTCTCCGTAGGTTGTTACAACACACGACTCAAAAAAAGATTTCATTCCCGAAGCAGCAAGCTTCCGCGTCCCTTTCTGGAACCAGTGCAACGAAACAGTCTCCCCAAACGGCGACCATCTTTCGGCACTGAAAAAAAAAAGTATTAATCCAATGCATGTATTGGGATCTGTGGGAAAGGAAGGTTTCATGAAGAAGCTCCTGAAATGTTAGAAACGTAGATGCGAGGCGTACAACTGTTTTCACTGTTATTCTATGTAACACGTAATCTAATGCAGTGTTAATGTTTACGCACTCCGCCATTCAAAAACTATGACGAAAAAATGGACACATGGAGGCGTCGACGCGGTGGTTTCACGAGCACGAAAACGATGTTTTATGCTTGTTGAGGGAAGTACGACGAGGAGAGGTGTATGACAGGGTAAAGTACAACGCGATAAACAGTGGTAAACATGGACTGTTATACGCCCGTTTCATTCTGGCGTCTTCGGCTAAATGAAAACCTGTGCATGTCCCTGGCACGTGCCAGGCGACATGAAGCCCGTGCCAGTTGTCTTAAACAGGCAGATCGCGTTGGTTGGGCAAAATTAAAGGCTCGATTATGGTCCACTATGTTTGCAGCATTGGGATGTTGCGTTGGGAGCCGAGATTCCCCCTTACCATGGGACACGTAATTTTTAGCACAGAAGTGGTTTCTGCCACGTTCTCGCGCCGACTACCATTGCACGGATGGAAGGAAAATTACGTCACGGCCTCGGAGGGACCTGACCTGTCTAGGCTTGCTTGTTTCAGGCCGAACGGGTAACCATCTAAAACCCTTTTGCCCCCTTCACGGGAGGTGAATGGTGTTGTAGACTTTTGCTACCCGCCGTGGCGGCATTGCGGCTACATTGTTGCGCTGCTAAGCACGAGGTTGCGGGATCAAATTCCGGCTGCGGCAACCGCATTTCGATCGGGGCGAAAATGCAACAACTTCCGTGTCTCGTGCATAGGGGGCACGTTACAGAACCCCAGATGGTTAAAATTATTCGGGAGTTCTCCACTACGGCGTGCCTCATATTCAGACGGTAATTATGGCACGTAAAAACCCAGAATTAGAAAAAAATGAGAAAAGTACTTTTGATGCGCTTTATCTCACTTCGACAGCCAATTCTGGTGTTATCTCAGTGGTATTCTTAAATCTGGTTCTCGATATTGAGCGATGAAGGCCTAACCTATGGTCACGCGCAAGCAGCTTGCGATGTTGAAAAAGAACAGTGGCACCATTCGTCACCACTACGACAAAACGCGGCGAAACAAGCCAAGCGGTGACAGAAGGCGCCACTTCTCCGTTGCAGGGAAATCGGCATCTTTTGAGCCATGTCGCTGCGGACGACAGGCACTTTCCATCACCTTGGATTGGCGTTTCCTCAGGCAGCATACACGTCCGCATATATGCTCCCATTGCTCGTGGATCAACGCTCGGACTCGTCAAGTTGGTTTTACGAATATTTCGCGACTCCTTAACGCACCTTCCATGCACGAGCTTCTCGTGGCTAAACTTGATATTGATTTTTATTGAAATATTAAGGCGAAAGCCTCAAGTTTCTAATGGATCGAGAAATCTCTCGTCCGGCGTTATCCCAAAAATGAACAGTCCGGCGTTATGGCACCAAAATTCAATGGTACCAAAATTGATGTTGCTTCCCTCGACCATTGGTGGGACTCGAACCCACGATGTCCTTTTGTGAGACTCGTACCCTCGACCTTTGGTGGGACCAAAATTCAATGGCACCAAAATTGGTGGTGCTACCATTAATTGGCCGAATCGACAAATTGTGGTGTTAAGACGGAATTAAGATAGAGTTAATAAAACACTCGAACCCACGAACTTTGGTGTCAAATAAATCACAGTTAATCAACATAGGATTAATTAAGGTGCACGAACCCAAGAACATCGGTGTTAAGACACAGTTAATTAAGGCACTCGAACTCGCGACCTTTGGTTGGAGTCGAACGCTGTACCTTTGGTTCGACAAAAATACAATGGCACCAAAGTTGATGGTGCCACCATTGATGGTGAAACAAGGACAATTGGTGGGAGTCGAACCCGCGATCATCGGTGTTATTCAAGGCGCTCGAACCCACGACACTTGGTGGGAGTCAGACCCTCGACCTTTGGCGGGACCAAAATTCAATGGCACAAAATTTGATAACGGCACCATTGCTGGCCAAAGCTACTATCATTGGTGGAAGTTGAACCCACGACTTTTGGTGTTAAATAAAGCGAAGTTAATTAAGGCCCAGCTAATTAATATAAAGCGCCGTCTCCATCGCGCGTCGCGCGGCGAGTTCGCCCGTCCGGCTCAGCACTCGTTGGTGCCGCTGTGCTTTTGGCCATTGCTCGACAACTCCAATAAACCTCGCCACGTCTGGTAAAGATGGCTCTGCCTCAGCAAAAGTTAATATGCGGTGGTGCACGCTTTACAGGAGCCTCCTCGAGTAAATCTTTTATTTTTTTTTTTTTTGGGGGGGGGGGGTTCAGCAGCTGTAGGGAAGAAGAACGGCACTATATAGTTTCATCGCCATCGCTTGTCTCGGAGCCAGAAGAAGATCGGCACATCAGAAAGCGCCGTCGCCTTCGCGTGTCGCGCGGTCAGTTCGTAGCTAACGTTGCTACCGCTGTTTCTGGCTATCGCTAGACGACTCCATAAACCTCGTCACAATGGAATTAAGGCACTCGAACCCACGACCTTTGGTGAGGGGGGGGGGACAACTAATGGGAAGTAAAAACGCATTCGATAAGAACGTCCAGTAATTTAACCAATTTCTTGTGAGCGCGCAGGCTTTCGCGTTCACCCTCTTTAGCGCAGTCTAATGGGACTGTCAACTTTTTATTTATTTATTTATTTATTTATTTATTTATTACTTTCACTGCAGGCAATCGCGGGGCCCATGCAGGGCTGTGTTACACAATGAGTACGTGAACAGTGACACAAAACTAAATCTCAGCAATACTTGAAACAAAGGGAACACGAAATACTACAAAAAAGTGTGGACAACTTCGCTATGCCTGTGCCACGAGTGATGGATGCATCGATGGCAAAGAGTAAAACTGACCTCGTAGCTTTTGTGTTAACCTAATTTGATAAAGAAATCAAACCGTCCTGCATTTTTTGTTCTGATATTTTTTTTTAGCTATTAAGCAAGACCGCAGCAGTAGCAACCATTGGCAGCAGGGTAGAAAAAAACTGGGAGGGTTCGCTATGAAAGCTAAGCGTTAAAACCAATTTTAGCCATGCCACACGGTACTGTTACACAAAATATGATTGCCGGTGCGGCTCAGCAGAGAACGCGCTCTGGTAGTGTGTGGTGTATGAGGACCAAAGAGGCTCATGTAAACTTACGAGCTGTTGGTCATTTTCTTCGCCACTACCTCTCCGGCCACTATCAGGTGGCTAGCTAGGCACAAGCGCATATACTCTGGAACGATCGGTAGATCGTGGACCACCATAAATGGCCGTCGTAATGATTAGTCCATCGAATCCTTCGGTTACACGACAATGGGGCGATTCAATTTTGGGCTGTGATTTATTAAAGCGATAAATTGGCTTATGAACGAGCACCAACTATAGTAATGGCGCTCGTTCATCTTACAATGCGCTGGGTATGCAACTGAACCGTCAGTACTTGTTCCTGTTCGGTGTGTCCTATCGTGTCATCAGTTTTACTCAGTTGTAGTCAACGCATTGCAAGACAAACTAACTGGGTTGAGTCTCATTACGGGGGAAGCGGGATTCTCCCGGTCACGGAGCTCTGGTAGCACCTTATGTAAAAACCCCAAGTGGCCCAAATAAAGCGAAGCCCTCTTTCATTACGGCATCTCTTACTGCACCTGTGTCGCAGGAGTCGCCTAATGTGGGTATGTTCGTCCACTGTTTTACACAGAAGTTTATTTTTTTTCCATCGCGTAAGATAGCTACACAGATGATTCGTACGCACACAGAGGAAGTGCCTGAGGTTGAGGTGAAGAAGAGACACAAGCTTCTGCGGGACTAACAGGAACAAGGCTCAGTGTCTGCGGGGAGTGTGAAGTGCGAAGGAACAGTATAGAAGAATGGAGGAAAGGATTAGTGGGGGAAGTTGACGTCCCATAGCAGGAACGCTATGGGAAGCCACCTTCCCCATACGTATGCAGCGTCAGCGTATGAGTAGTTTTGTCTGCGCCCTTGCCTTTTGCGTTGCATCCGAGCTCCTACGCCATCTGCATTGCTTCGATACGTCAAACTAGAGCATAAAGTACATCTACAAACGCGAGGGTTGTCAGTGACCATACCTTTACAGCGTCGGCGCTGGACGAAAGGGCCTCCAGTACGTTTGCTGTCTGCTGCTTGACTGCGCGGCTCACGGTGACGGTAGCCCTGCGGGCCGCGTCCACGATGAAGCAGCCGGGCGACCTGGCGCCCTCCGCCGCCTTGTCAACGGACTTCCTACCCCTGAGGGGCCCAAATGAAGTCGGCTCCGCAGCCGCCGACGTCGCCGCTTCGGTTGTTTTGTGATCCGTGAGTAAGGGCGACTGCGTTATCGTGGCGCCTCCAGTCTTCCCCTCTCGGTGGGCTTCGGAGGCGGCGCTCAGCGCCTTGCCGCCGACGGCGGCTCTTTCAGTGGCAGAGTGTGCTAGTGTGTACCTACGCCTCAGTAACCATAGCACTGCGAGCATCGCGATGAGGCCGACCATGACGACGACCGCGAGGAGGAGGCCTGTCGAGGCCATGGCTGTCGGGGACTTGACGTTCGCTTTAAAACGCCTGGGTGACGGTTGGTGCGCGTACGTTCTGCTGTAGCGGTTCGGGAAGAACGTTCAGTTCACCCCGAGCTCACGCAGAGTCGACCGTAGGCGCGCGCTCTTGTTTTTCTTGTTCATATCCAATGACGTTTGCGCACTACGGTGATGATGATGATATGACGGCTGCACTCTTCGCGATGGGGGAAATGATGATGATGATGATAATGATGATGATGATGATAGTGATGATGATGAAGCCTCAATCAATGGCACAAACCCACTATGGGGGATAGGCCATGAATCGGGTAGTAATATGATTGAAGAAATAAAAGAAATTGGTTAATAACACAAGAAAGTAAAATAAATATATAATCCAAGATGAAAAATAAACTGTGAATACATGAGTAAAAGTAGTGATCAATACTATAGTAAGCTTTGCTTTGATAGGAATACTAAAAAAGAAGATAATAATAATAATAAAAAACCTATACTTAAACTTGAGTAAGGTAAATTTTTTGAATAATAATACTGGTAGGATTTAAGCTGTGCATTTCATTTGTGCTTTTACTTTTTGAATTTTCTAGACTGAAGTAGAAGTAAATCAATTGTGGAAACTAAGAACTATTAACAAGGCATTTTTCTTATGCCACATAGAAAATTATAAATGGCAATGATCGTGCGAAAACTAGCTTACGCTAACAGCCACCTCGTCGTGGGACTCGCACGCGTCCCCAATATAGATTCCACCCTAGCTGTCACGCTTTTCAATCTACCTTTCCGAGTAGAGAGTTTTGGCATTTCAGTGGAACGCAGAGATGGAGCGACGAACGCCAGGTTAAACGGCGACCTCTCTGAGGCGCTGTGCTCAACCGAACTGCTGCGAATGACCCTCTGTTACGGACAAGCCTAAGCGACCTTTCAGGCTGTCGCAATACGGCAATCGGGTAGCATCGAAACGAGACGCTACCAAAATAGATCAACACTTTGCTAAATTGGAAAGCGCCCATTCCTTCACGTGACACCAACTTCCACATGAGACCGGCGGTTACAATTCAAAATTCGGAATATTCGTCCACTGCCACACGAGTCTTTTTGCGATCCCTAAATACGAGTATCGCTGGAAGCACGAAAATCATTGTACGGCTAACTAGTTTCATAGACGTGCAACATTTTTGACATTGGCATCCACCTTCATTAAATTGTAGATAGCAGCACCCAAGGCAAACGAGATATCATGGCTTCCGACCTCATAATTAGTTAATTAGGTGAGGCTAGGTACTGTCAATCGCCATTAGAGGTAGAACATGCAGTCGAAGTGGCAAAAGTTTGATTTGGGGACGGTGATCTCAGTTTATTAAGCGTGGCGGTGAAGTCGAAGTACTCCACTAGTCCCGACCCAGTAGAAAATTCTCACGTTAAAACAAGCTCGTTGCTTTTTAAAGCATTTCCTTGAGGCACCAATAAAAGCTTAATGCTCAAAAGTAGAAATGGACCAAATACATGATGAAAAAAAAATAACAAGCTTAAATTGATAAAACGAAATTGTGCCGCAGTAATTCCTCAGCGGTTGTATAGCAGCGATTGTCCGCTCGCAGCTACGTAGAAGTTGGTCGGCCACCTGCACCGGCTCTACTCGGCTAAAATCCGGCTTTGGATTGGCACATAGTTCTCCGCATAGTTCTCTCCGGGAGGAGAAGGAAAATATGCAACTTGGGAAGGTTTTGCAATATGCGGACATCGAACGGCGGTGCATGGCGCACGCGAAACCGACGCCGCTTCGATGACCATGGACAGAGCCGGCTTGGCCGACCTAAGTGAGCACGCAGAATGTGGTCGAGGGTGTACACCACGTGCGACTCGGCGATGCCCTCAGGAAACACCATGATCCCTGTGCTGCACCATACAACGAGTTGCAGTTATGCAGCATACTTTGCGGAAGTACGTGGCACTGCGTTGCATCGCCGACCGGCATATTCCGCGTTCTATGTCAAGCCTTTCTTGTCGGCCGAAGTGCGAGCCCGCGAAGATGGTGCCGTGGAGCGCAAGTCCGGCGCTGCCACCATCGAATTGGTGTCGGTTCCTGTAATACCAGGAGCGGTTGCGGCGCAACGGCCAGGGCTGGTGGTCAAGGGTGCGAAGACGGGCACGCTGGCGCGCACTGCCCCCGGGGCTGCGTCCTTATCGGCTTCCGAGGTCCTCTCCACGGCGACACTTGACGAGCGAGAAGCCTTGCCCGTTTTGTAGACGTCCTCTATTCCCGACGAAGCAGTAATCGTCGTGATGCTCGCGGGTGGCGGGTAGGACGCACTCGAGGGCAGGGAATCGCAACCCCGGGGTTTCGATGGCATTGCCGCGTTAACGTTCTCGGCCGTCACTGTCGCGGAGTGACGTCACCGCGGGCTTGACGGGCTCTTGCACAGCTGCCTTCTGTGTAATCCCGCCGAAGGAAGCGGCTGACGCGGCGATGGCGGTTGGCAACGCCGAACTGTGTGCAGCGGCGGATGGCTCGCCGGTGGCGTCTCGGACAAATGCAGGGGTGGCCGTGCAGCTGGCAGTTGAGACCTGCCCTTTGCTCTTCCTGCGCTGCGACCTCCTCGCTTGAGACTTCCTCGACGACCGCTCGTCATCCCGCACCTGTACGTTCGCAAGGTAGAGGCGCGAGACACGCTCATTAGGCGAGGTTGCTCAACCGCGTACTCTACAAGTATCGAGCGTGCCGGTTTGTTGGCTGGCTCACAGTGTCAAGCCACGCAAGCCCTTTCGGAAACGGCAAGCCGAGGCGAATGTGTGGTGGCTGCAATATTTGCAGAAAGACAACAGCGGCCCAGCGAGGAAAGACTCAGTTCTGAGGAAACGTTTCGAGAAGGGGAACTACGTTCACTTGCACAAGGGGGCTCGCCGCGCTCGCTAGACGCCATAGTGATCCTATATATGTATACAGATGAGATGGCCGCTTAATATAAACGCGCTCATCACTGCTCCTAGTGGTCGCCAAAATGTTCTCTTCCTTTAAAACACCCGTGTACTCGGATTTAGGTGCACATTAAGGAAGCCCTGGTGGTCCAAATAATTCCGGAGTTCCTCATAACGGCGTGCCTCATAATCAGATCGTGGTTCTGACGCGTAAAACCCCATAATTTTAATTTTGTCTTCCTTATTAATTCTGCTTCTCGTCAAATCAGCCACTTGTGTCATATCGTATCGGTTCGTCGCATTCAAGGAAAAGGAATTAGCGCTCGCTTTGTTCCTTCCTATGAAAGTACTAAGTCTTTCCACGTCACGCTAATACGTACCCTCTAAACCAATGCCTGCTGGCAAAAAGCCTGAAAGGCCTGTTAGCCTTCCTAATATGAGCTAGTCGCCAAGTGTTCCCGTAGATCAAGTGGACTTCCTCTTTTTCGCACGCGTTATCACTTTCACGTTGCTTTGATGGAATCGCAGCTTTGCTACCTTTGTGGCATCCTTTGTTGCGGCGAGCGCAGCGTTAACACGGGTAGGAGTAGCAGCCGTGGACGCCGTAGCCGTGACGATGGCAGGCGGAGCAGCCCCGTCTGCAGCTTCCATATGAGGATGGTAGGTTGACGTCATTACCGGATTTCCAGAGGCCGAAGGTTTGACCGAATCGACTGCAGGTGGCGTCTCCGGGTGGGAGTGCTTTCGATGACGCCTCGCTGACGCTGGTAAGAACGAGGGATTGACTGTTGAATTACAGCTTTACATGCAAGAGCTACGCCTTGTATGTGACAGACATCATTAAAGGGATACCGAAGAAATTTTTTGCGACCGAGATTGTTTAGACCAAATGAAAGCTTGGGTACTGAAAGTGGCTGACAAGAACTTGTTTTCAGGCAGAAGCTAACGGGAAAATAAGAAATTTCGTGCATTTTCGCAAAATACCGTGCCTAGCGGCCGCGCCGTGAACGGGGGACAGTGACGTTTCTGTGACGTTGTCTGTGCCGGATACCGGCGTGCGTGCCAGCCATAGCCCGCGTCTCTCCACCCGCATGGACAGCTCCAGACGGTAGAGAACGAAGTCTCAACAGCACAGTTGCTTCTTGGACACATACTTCTTTTCGCAAGCGTGCCCAAGGTGCATGTAACGTCCGCAGTGGACGCTGCACAGCGCTGGCTCGAGTAGAAGGTCGGCGCGAGCAGACGCTTGGACTACTCCGTCGTTACAAACCGACTACAGAGCATGTTTAAGTCGCACTTTTATGCAATGGCGCTACTCGTGCAGTCGCTTTCACTCGCACCTTGCATGGTTGCGTGCTCACGAAGCACTGGGAGACGCGGACGCCAGGCAAGCGTCGGCTGCCCACCTCTGTTGCTGCTGCTGCAAGCCGGTACGCATGACGTCACGGTAGTGGACACGTAGCGCCGCGCGTACCAGCGTACAGCCATCCGTTATAAAATATGAGAAATGAACACTGCGTATCGGAACAGTAACGCCTTCCAAGTCAAATTTCGATGCTTCCCTCATTTTTTCATATTTTTGTTCAGCATCCCTTTAAGGAGGATTTGGATCGGTTACAGATATCTGCTTCATCAGCGAGCGTCAAGAACTACACGTCAATTTAATGCGGCAACACTACTGGATGTTTCACGTAAACGTTTTTTCACTTAACGTTTCACGGTAATGGAATAAAAAAAATTCTTCAACTATCCCTTCCTTGAAAGCACACCATGTCGCCTGCTTACCCGTGGAAGACTTCACGCTGGATCCGCCGGACGATTTCCTGCCCTTTCTCTTCTGCTCCTCGCGGGGCACGCGACGTGCTTCCTTGTCCTGGTCCTTTGCCCGGGCTGTGGCCGCCCTCTGGTCTCCAGCAACAGCAAGTACTGTGGGGGCGCGATGATCGATCTCGAATTCATTCTCGGCCTCCTCCTCCGACGGCGGCTTCTGATATCCAGTTTTTGTCACTTCCTTGGACTGGTAACGACTCCAGTGTTGTCCACCCATCGGCTCTGTCGCTATGGTTGACCCGACGTCCGGTAGGCCCCTGGTCAGCTCAAATTCCGTCGTAAGGTCTCGCGGGGTGGCTGGTGCCTGGTCGCGCTCTCCGACGTACGAATTCAAGGCTGAGTGCGACCTCGAAGCGACGCTGAACCTCGAGCGGGACTCCGACTTTGAAGCTGCGTCGAGCGGTCGACTTGGCGATTTCCCTATTGCGGAGGAATCCTTTGCCAACACCTGGGAACGAGCCACATGTACGGCTTGGGACATCAGATTTGTTTAGTGAAAGATGTGAAGCAGAGTCTTGAGGCTACGTGAGACCGTACCACTACACTAAATGCTTTGTGAATGATCTTAGAGCAACAAAGTAGAACAATAGGACGAACATAGAACTACAAGACGTTGCGGCAAAAGGTTTAAGAGTATACGCTAACGCTGCGTAATGTGAACAAAGTGCCCGGATGGGCATTATAATGTCAGTTTCATTGTTTTTATCAAGCCCTTGAAGGATAACCAATTTTCTTTTTGCTCAAGGTTGTAAAGAACCGCCTGCCAAAGTTGGATAATATTATAGGAAATTTTGTCACATCCCAAAACGACACTGTTGACGTCTCAAATTATACTTGACGAGCTCGTGAACTTTCTTTATTGTGAATACGATGCCCCTATGGGTGCCGAACCGTCAATGCCGCAGTTTTACGATTAGTAAAAAGATATTGGTGCTTTGACATGGTACGTTAAGGACAACGCATGGCGTACACAGAACTATCAGTGTGACTAAATACAGGCGCTGCCGGCAGAAAGTGGAAACAGCAAGGGAGAGGAAGAAGCAAGCAAACGTCCGAGGAAGTAACGTTGCTGTCGAAGGATCATGGCTAGTAGCCATTTTTTGTAAATGTTCTCGGTTTGGATATACCAGAAAAGCGTCACAAAGCACAAAAGCACATTCAGAAAATTCCGCGAGCCCCAGGTCTCCACGTGGTTCCGCACCGCAGAGTTATACACTGTAGGGTACAGAGGGACTCTGCACCCTACCGTAGGGTACCAAACTGTAGGGTTAATCCCACTGTTCGCCCGACCTACCAAGGTTTGCAATGTTTGCAGTGCAAAAAACTAATTTTATATAATGACTGAACGTAAAAGAAGAAAAAGAAAATCGGTAAAGTAAGGAAGGCAGACATCAAGGCAGAAAAGGAACTAGGAAGCAAGAAGTGAAGCAAGGAATTAAGAGAGGAAGAAAGAAAAGAAAGAAATTAAGCAAGAGGAAAATGAAAACAAAGCTGAATGAAGAACGGAAGAAAAAATAGTAAGCAAGAGAGGAACGACGAAAACGAAAGAAGCACTGGAAATACTGCCCGAAGGAGAAATAGGAAGTAAGACGCAAGCACGGGAAGGAAGGAAGGAAGGAAGGAAAGGCAAGAAGCAAGCAAGCATTGAAGAAACTAAGAAAGGCAAGAAATCATGCGACGATGGAAGGTCGGAAGTGAAGGTCTTACGTAGCTGGTATCGACGGTCGGAGTCAGGAGCGCGCTCGCTTTCTGCACTTTGTCTGCGGGCGTCCCCGACAGGGGCTGCTGGTCTTCGTCCCTCAGAGGCGAGATGTCCAGCACAGGCGTCGACATCAGGCTGGCCAGCTTGGGCGGCGTGCAGTCCATGCTGTGCGACCGCTCGGCGCGGTATTTGCGCACCAGCAGCCACACCGCGGCCGCCAGTAACAGCGCGGCGACCACTACCAGCGCTGCGTACGGCTCGCTGGACATGGGCCGCGGGACGGCCACGTAGCTCCGTCCAGGAGTGCTCGTTCGACGTCGCGTCGGTCCTGTCGGGCCACGGCATGGAAGGTCCCCTACGGCGTTCGCTTTTTCGTTGCCTAGTGTGGCTCCTTTGGTGCTTTCTGTAGGAAACCGTGCGCTGTCTGGAGAGCTCGTTCCAACGTGGACGTTCGAACGTGACGGCTTCTTCTTCTTCTTCGTCTCGCTGACGCGCGATGCACGTGACAGCTTGAGCCTGCCTTCTAAATATGGCTCATACCCAGTTGTGGCTTATAAACAATAAGGTCATGTTACTGGGGCGGAGGGGTGAGGAAGAAATTTTGTTGAAAATTAGCGAACAAAAGTTTTGGTGTGCCCACGTAGGTGGCTTGCTCAGTCCAGGATGAAAGGGTCCCTCGCTGCCAGTCTGGCCCTGTTCACCACTAGGGACTGGGCCGCGGGTCTTGAGCTGGTCAGCTGGTTTTCTATTGCGACTCGGGGTCGAGGATGAGCGAGAACTTGTAGAAGACGAAGAGGAGATAAAAAGTTTATACGATACGTACAGATATAGCATGTAATAGCATACAACTAGCGGTGCCGAAGAGGGCACCAGACTCTCTTCTAACGATGGGCTGCTTCCACCTAAATCTCTTTGGCGATCCATCGTCGGCAGGAACGGGGCGGGAGGGCGGTGACGTCACACGCGTCGCATTCCCCTTTCATCGCGGCAGAAGTCTCGGTGCGGCGCGCCACTGGAATCCTCAGTTCGACCCACGGGAAGAGGTCGACAGTTTCGTGGAACTTTGGAGGTTCGTGCACATAGTTGGCCTGACATGACGATGTCAAGGTTGTCAGTGAATGTTTGAAGCTCAGCACAAGGGCAACCACACCAGAAGAACGATGGAGAGGAACATCCATTGCCTCGACGATAGGCACGCAGTTTCGCACAGCGTCCTCCCGCTGCTCCGCGGTTGGTTGGGGTCTGCGTATGTGTTTTGCTCGCATTCCCATACCATATGGTAGAGAGTGTTGGGCACTTGACAGTTCTCACATTTGTAGTCGCAGTTGGCTGGATATGTACCGTAAAGTAATGGGCCATGGGGGAATATGTTTTTTATTTGTAGTTGTCTACAATTGACTGGGTCTTCTCTGGGTAGGTGGGATGTGGAGGATGGTATATGCTAAGAAAGAACTGTAATGAAGAATATTGATAATTTTGAGAAGAGATACGGAAAATTAAAATATGACATACATGTTTTCAAATTTTATCAAATAAGTAGTGTTCAATCGAATTGGTAATCCCTTTCAAGGTGCCCATCCACGCGTCGATACGATATAATTTAGCATTTTTTTTTTACAGAGCAGTCAGTGGCTGGAACGGTCTTCCCGGTAACATTGCCACTATCAATTAATAAATGCCATTTTCTGACGATTTATCTAATCTTCTGCGTTTTTGAACATCTGTTTATTGCCGTATGTATTTGTATCACCAGTTTCATACTTATGTTCATTTTACGACCTTACTATATCTGTATCACTTGTGTATACGTTAACATATCTCTATGACTTATGTATCCACCTTTTATGTAATGCCCCTTTTATGAACTACCTTTAAAGTAATAAAATAAAATGCAGTAGAAATTTTCCGATGGGTGTACAGACATCCCAATGACAATATCTCATACTTGACACTGCAACAGGCTTACGCATTCAGTATATTAGCAACGAAGAAATTCCGTATAACACGGCGAGATAGCGCTTCAAAAATAGTTTTTCGTAACTATGAGGAATCGCGGACTCATAACTAATTTACCCTCTCATCATCACCACATAGTGGGTACAGTGCCAGAGCACATCTATATGATAAATAATTTTTAAGACAGTTACACGACAACGCAATTTAGTGAAACGGAGGTCACCCAATTCTTCGAACAAGGCAGAAATTTCTGCTCCAAGGGAACGTAAGGAGTGGATATTTGGGAGAATTGGTTAAGCATGGGACTATAATCGCAGGCCTTTTCCGAATATTTGGTTTTCGCTTTTGCGCTCTGGTTACGTTTTCACCATTCGACCTCGTCGACGGAGGTAGTTGCGCCGTTATACACTGACAAAAAACAAAGCAAGATATCTCCCGCGCATCTCCGTCAATATATCCGGTGTTCGTTTATCTGTGGATACGATCATGGCCACATAGCTCGTCTAGATCACCTTCGACTACGAAGCATTTAGACGCGCGATTGTCGTCTAAACATTGTTCATTAACGTTGTGTAATAGTTCACGACTGTAGGGACATGTACGCTGGACGACGGATGTCGTAGTGTTGTGTTGTACTGAGAAGCGTGTCTCTGTTTGTTTGCCCCCTGGTAATGATTAATAACTATTATGGGGGATCGGCCAACATTCGGACGGAATTAAAAGGCGTGTCTTGTTCTTCCCTCGTTTGCCTTCGTTCTCTTTCGTCGTTTTCCTCGCTCCGCCCTTTTTTTTCTACCCCCACCCGTCCTTCTTTCATTTTATTCTTTTTTTCTTCTTCGCTTACTATGGGTATAAATATCGTATGTAAACCGGGGCGAAGTGCCTCAGACAGGCTGACCGGCGTTGCCATAAGTAAAGGGACCTACCTTCGTCTAAGGCGGCCTTGTTATCCTCGAAGTGTTAGTTTTGACGGGTTAGCAGGTTGACGCCACGTGTTGTCGTTGTCGGTGACGGCTATTTGTAAAGGAAGGCAGCCTGATCATCCTCGGTTTCCTCCGATATAGAAACACATAGGTTTATTCCAGCAAGCCGCTTACACTTGTCGTGACATCATCGCCACGTAACCGACACTGGTAGCCACTATGGGATCCCATCTACACCGGCCGGCGTCTGCATTTCCCCATAGTGATCCCCAAGGTGGCTTCAGGAGTACGGACTTCAAAAGGCGACCTGATGCCGGTCTCGTTAGCAGCTAGCGGTGCCGGGGCGGCATCATTCTTAGCTTCTAATGTGGCCTTGCTGGTATCGCTCGGCACAGTTCAAAGGTGTCGTCGGCTTGGAGACGGCATCCCTACTATCCGCAGTCGCCGCCTTCTCATCTGGAATCTTGTAGGGCGCAGGCTGCGACAAGAAGGTAACGTCACCGATTGTCGCCGAGACGTTATCGGGCTGCGTTCCTTCGAAGGCTTCCGTATCGGACTCGATGCGATCCTTATCAACCTTTGTCGGTCGTTAGTAACCTTATCGGACTTGGTACGACCCCCATCAACCCTTTTTGTCAATTATCATTAGCCTTTATCGTTCGTTATTAACCCTGATTGAACTTGATCCAACTATTATCGATCCCCATCAATCTTAACAGACTCGATACGACCCTTATCAATCCTTAGCGGTCGCTATAAACGTTATCGGAATTGATCCGACCCTTGTCAACCCTTGTCTGATCGTGTCAAGCTTATCGTACATTATACGACCCTTATTGGCCCTTGTCAATCTTATGGAGGCTTGATCCGACCATTATCGATCCCTATCGGTCGTCATCAATCTTATCAGAATCCCTCCGTCCAATATAAGCCCTTATCATTCCTTATCCCTCCGCGTCAAGCCATTATCAACCGCGATGAAACCTATCTAACCCCTCATAACTGCTTAGCATCCTTATCAACTCATTAACAGCTTATCCGTCTGTGTTGCGTGACAACGTAGAAAACGCGATATATAACACATTCATGTGGTTCAGATATATTCGCCGTCTGCAAGTGTATGTGTAGGTATGCAAGTGTAGCGGGTGTATTGCCCAGTCGGTAAGACACTCGGCTTCTAAGCGTCAGGTGTCAGCGATGGTTGTCCTCAGTGAATCGACATAGAAATGCTTACGCATATAAAAATCTCGCATATCTGGAGCACGTCTAAATTGAGACTCCGGAGAAGAAGGCAAAAAGTACGGTGGTCTCTGGTGCTAACTTTCTGGCAACAGGAAGCGTCACTGTCCGAGGCTGGCCATAGACAAGCCATGCTTGATCATACATTGGTCTCCTGACTGAATAAAGCATTTCTCGATTCTTTGTTTTCTCATATTTCTCACTCAAAAGTTCAATAAATATGACGTTTTCTTTTGGTGATAATGTACGCACCGGTTGGTTTGTTGGTGCTGTGGCCACACCCTATCAGTTGCACCAGTATTTTTCCATGCGAAACAGGAAAGCAGTCCGTGGTCGCATGGAGCATAGTTTAGAATATAGTTTAGAACATAGCATCCAGCGTACCGGCGGGGTAGTTGCAGTTTGCGTTAGTTGCCGGCCGGCCATAGCTTTTGCTTGTTTTGGTGCTTTATAAACTCACAGCCTTAGTTCGTTTTGTGGCCGTTGGCTATGGTTTGTTGCTTCCCGACTGCTTTCTTGTATATTAATGCGTTAGCATTAGGAGCGTCAAAGTGAAAAAAAAAGAGAAAGAAAATCACCGCCCTTGCCAGTCCGTGAAGATAGACGAACAGCGAAGCTGTGCTAGTTACACCGAGTGTTACACCATGCAATCAAACTTCGCAAGCAGTCTACATCGTAAATTTTTTGTTTCACCATTTTTTTCACCTCGTTTTCGCTTTCGCGCGCTCCGCGTGGTGAGCATGCTTTAGGAATGCTTTTTTTGTTGCGGTTCTCCCACTGTTTTGTTTGTTTTTTTGTGCGTGAGGTTCGTGTGTGTGTTTTGCCGTGCATTTTTTTTTTTTTTCGCGTGCAAGTTGCTCCGCCTCGTGGTCTTCCCATAGCTGTAGCTGGGATGGAATGTATGGAACCACTAATCGAAAGCTCCGTATATTGGGTGCAAGGCCCACCACTGGAGATTCGGATGCTGCAATAGTTTTGACGATTGCTTGGATTGGTTTGACGATTGACGTCTTTGTGTTTCTTAATGAGGTTACACGCACGTCCGGTTGCGACGGCGAGAACGACGTCATGACGGCATGTCCGCAGTCCGCCGTTGTCGCTTGCTTTCGACGTCTCAAGTTTGCTCGCTGGCGTGGTTAGCAGCATACGCCCGGCATTGCCGCTTGCGATTCTTCAGAATTAAATTGCTTCAAAATTAAATCTGCCCGTCAGGTAAGTTAATGAATGGCTCATACTCCCGTAAACGTGGCATCCCCATTACGACGACAGAAGAGAAGTCAAATTCTACGCAATAATATTGGCGGCGAGGAGTTACGGAGTCGCCATCTGTCGAAAGGGCCTCCCTTGCGTAGTATGAGGGATCACGCGGCGCGCTCCTCATAGGTTTCGCTTACGGCGCTCAATGAAAACGCCACGCGGCAGCCCTCCTGGACATTTCTGTAGGTACTCTCAAAACGAGGGAAGTTTTTCACTGTTGATATAATAATCTTGGGCAAACTTAAAGCACAGAATCGTTTACATCTCTTTACCGAATACGTACAGCGAACGCCACTACGCGCGCTCGCCGCGATGGAGTCTCCCGAACCGGTTTGTTGCATGAAAGGTAGGCAAACGCTGAAAATAAACTATGTGAAATATGTCCTTATAGTAGGCTGTCTGTATAACCAAATGGGGCATAACAGAATGAAGCCTCAATGCAGCGATCGCACGGGTTCGCAGCGACCGACTGCGCGTCTGCATGCGTGTCCGCGCACAATGTTTTGCTTTTGCTGTGAGCGCATTTTCGCACCGTGTGTGTGTGTGTGCGTGCCGCGAGCTTTAGGCTGCAGCATATGAGCATTTGACAGTACACTACAACCATTGTTGCGTGGACGCTATCAGAACTGTTCAAAAATAATTTCGTTATAGAGACTTCGACGACGCCTACAGCGACCATGATGTGCCGTCGCGACGATTCAATCTCTTTTTGTCTTCTAAATTCTTGGACTTTTCAATATTATTTATCAAGTTGCGTCGCACTGTATGTTTATCGGTCTTCTCATCGTGCGATTTCCCTCTGCTCCTTTTTTGTAAACCAGTGCATTAATTCTTAACACAACCAAGACCATATGCCACGCCTTTCTTTAATGTGCGTCTTACCGCTCCCTTTTCGTCCCATTGAACTTGCCAGTATCTAGCATCAACAAGTTCATAGACCAAGCCGTCCTGACATTAGCCGGGCAGCGGGTGCGGGCGAGCGTCTCAGTGCGCGTTTTCTGCTACTCACCGAACATCGCGCAGTCCCGGCGCCGTAGCAGAAATCTTCCTCGCGTGTGGGCTTGCTGCATACCCGAGTTGTAACCGATGGCTGTCTGCCGGTTCTAAGTTTCGCCAGCCAAGCTTCATGCAGCTCCTTGCCCTGCGGCTACGTGTGAATGAGGCTGACACCGGGCTCCGTTGCGTACGCCCGGCACTGCGGCACCGAGCAGTAGCCTACCATGCTACACTCCTCCAAAGGCAGCCACTACCTGTTATGGTAGTTTCAGATGGTGTCAAGTTGACACCCAAGGCGGTAAAGCCCCACCACTTAACCAGAACCGCAGCGCAAGTGGGACATTAAACTTTCGTTTTCAGCTCGGTTTGGCGCTTCCGAAGCAGCCGACGCCGCCGCTGTGTCCACGTGATCCCTCATGCCATGTCACGCCGAAGGTGGCGCCGGCTTATCCAGTGGTGGAGCTCTCCGCCAATAAATACTGCAATTGACGGTGGTCTGCTTCGGACCACCATCTGTTGCACATCGCTCTTCGAAGAAGCTGGATGATGTGCCGAGCGAGGTCCTAAACAACACTTTGCAATGTGGTGAACGCGGCTTAAATCATGGACTCGAGACCTCAAAGAGTTATGAATTTGGGTTAAAAGACATACGCTCCGAGCAAAGTGTCATTTAATGTTCATGGCGTTATACGTTCACCAGAAGTTTTGAATAACTACATCAGTAATGCATTTGGGATTGTCGGAGCTACTACGAAAATTTTTAGGGATGGAACGCTTGACGTATTGATTCAGCGCTTCGGATACGCAAACCGCTTTTCGCCCAAGTTAGCTGTATTAAAGTTCACAGGTTATTGTGAGCTTTTCAGAAATTGATGTTTACGTTACAGAGAAGAAAAGTGAATTTTAGTATTTCACAATTATCGGCTGTTTTAGCACAGCATGATGTCTAATATATTGAACACTGGAACTCCACCCGGTCATCTTTGGGGTAGTGGGTGTGCAGTAGCAAAGGGCACATTTAGTATTAAAAATGGCTTCAAAAGTGCAAAATATGTTTATTAATCAAAATTTCATCACAGAAAAAGAACGAGAGCGATAAAGTATGAGAAATAAAACTTACTTTTTCGGCGGTCGCCGTACAAAGCCGTGCTGCTGAATGGCGCCATTGCAAACACCTCCGGTGGCCAAACTACTAATGCATTTTCGACAAAACTTCATAGGTGGCGCTAGTAGGTGTCTAAAATATTGGACAATTCGGTTTTACGGGCTAAAACGTTTTGCGGCCTGGGTAGTGGCGGGGTATTTGATGTCCCATATATTGGACAAATGCCCCATAGCCGGAACTCAAGAGGTTATAAGAGCCAGGACAAAGTAATCGGCGAAGCAATATATTTCGTCGTTGTGCTTGAACCACCTCAACTCCTTAGTCGGAGTACTAATTGTACGCAGCACGCAAGAGAAGGAACAGCGCTTGGCAGCAGCAGGTGTCACATCTCGATGGGGCACAAGACGAGAGCGACGGGGAACCGTCGGTCTTGGCTTGGCTTTTACCGTTCTGAATGTTACTTACACACAGGAGCTCAGCAGGAACACTGGTGTGCTTGCAGGGGTGGTTTGCAGGGGTGGTCGTCGTACAACTGTCGTTATGTGTTGTCATGCCCGAGGCTGACCCTAGATAGCAAGCTAGTGTCACTGCAAAGTGGACTGACCCGGAGACAGTGTGTGTGGCACACAGCTGAAGAAATACAAATCACAGAACTACCACTACAGATTCTAAATATAGGTTTCTTCAGCAATACCATTCTTCGCTACATTGTTTGAACGATAATCGCATTAACGTCGATAGTCATCGTGAGACAGGCTCTAAGCTGAGTCTAAATAACATATGCTCCTCTATTTTTGATCACTTACAGAGTAAGGATATGGGACGGTCGGAGGAAGGGACAAGCGATTTTCTGATTTAGGAATATTTATTGCATGCTTCCAATCCAATGTAATTTCCACGCGAGAAATTTCTCTTATATAAAGGAGAGTAACGTAGCGCATCGTTTGGCATACCTCAAAAGAAAGGCGTTAAGCATTCCATCACCGCCTGGTGACCTTTTCTTTTATTGTTCAGGTCAAGAAGCAGGAACAGCACACCTGCTTCATTTATAGTGTTACAATGTCACTTTCGGATAGAATATTATCAAGGACATGCATACTTGGTATGTTACGGTCATCGTTCGATTTTGCGTTGTCCTCTTACTATTATTTTTTTAATTTTCCTCCAAGACGCACGTAAATTACTCGTCTAAAATACCAAAATGATGCATTGACGGTAAGACAAGCGAGGCGCTCTGTGTTGTAGATAACCGTGATCAAGATAGAAAATGTCAGAGAATTGGTCCAGACACGACAAACGTCGGACGTGAGCGCTCATAACGGCTGCAGGGATGTTGTATGTGAAGAGACGCACGTACAGTCGGCGCCACCCTTGTGTAGAGCGCGGGAACGGAGGCCTCCCAGGATCCCGCCAGCGACGTCTAACGGTAGCTGCTGGGTCCAAACGTGCCCAGCAGCTATAGCGTTACACATCGCTAGCTGGATCCTGGGCGCCCCGGCGGCCTCCGTTCCCGCGCTCTACACAAGGGTGACGCCGACTGTACCACATCTATGTAGACGAGAATTTTTCTTACTCCATGAGAATGTGGCGGCCGCCACGGTCGGGAGTCGAACCGGCGAGCTCGTGTTGGGCAGCGGAATGCCACCGCCATAGCTGCGGCGGGCAGCTCGAGGATATACGCATACCACGGGTGAGCGGCTGGCTGAAGCACAGCGAGCTGGCAAAGGACGCTCTGAAAAACGGGCGCATAAGAAACAGCCATTATCGAAAAGCCGTGTCGTTGGCGCTAATTGTTTCTCGCAACGCCGTAGCCATCGACGTAGAGACAGACGCCTTGCCTCGACGGTCGGCCTCGTCAAAGAACAGCGCTTTTCCTTATTATTTTTTTTTGAGCCGTTAACCGCGATTTAGCGCACTTCTATAGCATATCCAGGATGTCGGTGTCACGATGTAAGCGCGCGCTATATGAAATCGAAGTCATTAGAATGCGGAGTCGCATCAAATGAACGGTGAACCCTGATACAGCTAGCAGGCCGTAACGAGACATCGCGAATAAAAATGAAATGGATAACGAAACTCGAAAGGGGTACGACACGTTGCGCAGTATACGCGCCCGTGGATTGCAAGTCACGCAGTTTGTGGTTGCGCGTCGCGAACACGACGGCGGCGGGAAGTACGCGGAGCGGCGGTTGCGTACGCGCGCCCCCATGGATGGACGATGCGGCACGCAGCCGCAGCTGAACAGAGTAGACGCTACTGTAATTTATTTATTTATTTATTTATTTATTTATTTATTTATTTATAAATACCACAATCTCTGGTCGGGATTTTAGTAGGGTGGGGAATGAGTTATACATGATCCGATACAACAATATTGGCGGACAATATTCCCAAAGCGGCGGATAACGGTAGGCCAGATTTTGGCGACGATCGTTTTCGTTAGGGTTCTCCGTGTCTTTTTTTTTTTGTCTTTTTCTTCTTAGACCAGCGGTTCCATCGAGTTGTTGATCTCGGCGATAACCGCTGTTGCGATTCAGTGGCGACGGGCGATGACGTACGGCGCACGAAGGAAAGACGCCTGGGCACAGTAGCGCATGCGCCAACAGCCCAGAATCGCGCTTAAATTTTGCTGTAAGAAGCGGCCGCCGGGAGTCCCGCTCGTCATTCTGCATTTCACGCCACCACCGCCCACGTCAGCTGATCCTCTGCGTCGTACCACGTATGCTCCGGCAGCGACTGTCGAAGTTAGGCGCGGTGTCTGCCACTTCACCGAGTCCGAAACAGCCATGGGTTCCGCCACTCAATTCTGCTGCAAAGCCTGCATCGAAGGTTTACGTCGCGGCTACTCCACTCAAGACCTGGACTTCTGCAAGTGCGTTTACGGGACTCTTTCTTGCTCCGACATTCTCGGACGGCCCGTTGGAGCTCCCGGAATACGTATGCGACGCCCGGCATCAATTCCATCCGTTCTCACGCACGAGCTGTCACGCCTGACGCCGACGACGCCTTGATCCGTTGCTGCCGATAAGTTTCGAGTCGCGTCTTCCGCGGTCTTTTGTTTTGTGCGCGTGTTCTCGCGGACGAACTGGAAGGGACAACAAAGCAGCTGTCGTCGTCACGTTCTTCAACTAACGTCCGAGGTGAGTCGGTATGTGCGTATGCGCGGGTGTTTACTGTATGTAGCAGCTAACGTTATCCACGCTGTAAAAAAAAAAAAATGCTGTAGAATTTACCGTGTAAGACAATATTATAAAACTTGTTTTCTGTCATCAGGTTTCCGGCAAGCGAAACAGCGCAGGCATTAAACCTGTCTTGCACTGTGCTTTCTTCAGTTGTTTTGTTTTCTGTAACAGATTGTCTAACGTTAGCTGGAACGCCCTATACATCTTACGGTGGCGCGGCTATTCTTCGGGATATATTTTTTCCCCTCTTACAACTGCACGTCCCTCATCCTATGCTTAGCCGTTAATACGTTGGTATTACCACGGATATAGCGTCCCCCCCCCCCCCTCGATGTTTCTGGCCTCTCAACGCGCCTCGGCAAGTCTTCCCATTGTCTTCCGGGGGGTTACCTAATTGGTTGACTTCTTTACGTAGAGGTTCAACACCTTCACCGCGCGCTTTTGCTGCACCTATTGTCCTTGAACGGGAGTTTCGCTCTGCCTGCAAGGTTTCCGTTTTAATCTGTAAATCTTTGCGCTGTTGCTCTAGTTTACGCAATTTATCTACATCGAGAATAAATCCACTACGAGCCAAATTTTCAGCCACTACGTCTAGCTCAGTACGCAGTGAATTTAGATTGAGCATGCTTATCCTGTGAAATTATTGTTTAACAAAAATAAAAAGAACCAATCAATCTTCTCTGATGGTTAAAACTTTTTTCTCCTAATCTGGCTATATTACCGTATTGAGATGCTTAACGATAGCGTTTTATCGGGCTATTTTGATTCTGCCAGCCAGGATAATTTTCCTTCGAAGCCACGATTTGATGGATAATAACGTGTTGCTTGCAGTTCTACCGGCCAGTAATTGCACGGCTTTGCCAGTGTCCGTTTCTGACACTGTCGGGTACATAGGCCAGCCGCCTTGTTTAGGGCGTGCCGCCGGTGCCCTGCGCAGCAAGTAATCTTACGCTAACCGCCGGGCTCGAATTGGGTGTTCACTGCGCACGCGCCGCGAGAAGCCGGGTGCCCGCTCGTCGCTTCGTTGTCCAGCTCGCCTCGCCTTGTGCGTTCGCTTGTCGCAGCCGTGATCGGGCTGCATGTCTGTGTGGCTTTACGACAACGTTGCCACGGCGGCCAGCACAGCACCGTGCCTCCGTGTCTTGCTCGTGTAACGAGGCGGCCGGGCAAGCAAGCGCGAGTGGTGGCTGGTGACCGCGTCTCCTATTAAAACCACATAGACTTTCAGCGCAGCCATGGCGGCGGGAATAAGCGAAGGCACAAGGTGGGAACTGGACACTGACACGACGAGGCACCCGGCCTTTTTTTTTTTTTTTTTTTTCGCGCGTGCGCAGTGCTGCTCGAGCCCAGCAGCTAGCGTTAGACAGCTCTGTCTTGCACCTCACCACCCGGGCGGCGCGCTCTAGATAAGGCTGCGCACCTCTATACTCCAGCTATCCGTGCCCGCGCTGCGACTGCGTATTTTTGCGCCTTATTTTGATTTACAACGCTGTATTAGTGCCTCATGAATGTTCTCGCGGTGTCCTTGCGCAATGCAATAGACATGGAGGCACGTCAAAGGGTCTTGCAAGTTGCGCGGTGAATGGCCGTGAAAGGCTGTTTTGTCGCGTTCGAGTGTGTCGCTGGCATATTTGAGGCGCATGTTTGTCCAATAACTTTGCTGGGAGCAACGGGTGACGCCGTTCTCGCCGGCACGTGAAACGTCCGAGCCCGCCCTATCACTTCGTTTTGAGGCAGCATTTCACGGTAACGATGAATAAAGCCCTGGGATGGATGGATGGATGCAAAACTTTAATGAAGGTCCTGAGGTACGCGACTCAGCGCGCTGCGGGCCGCTCCCACGTTGGGACAGTCAGGCCATGCCCGACCGCCGCATCGTGGGCCCTCTGGACAGCCCATAGTTGCGCCCCGGAATCGGGGCTCTTGATAGCGGAGAGCCACTTGTCCTCATCGATTTGTTCTGTGCCACGTAACGAGGGGCAACGCCAGAGCATATGGTCTAGGCTAGCGATGTCATTGCAGTGCCTGCAAGAATCAGTGGCATAGGTGTCGGGATAAAGCTTGTGGAATAAAGCTGGGCTGGGATACGAGCCTGTTTGCAATAATCTGAGGGTCAATGCCTGCGCTCTATTTAACTTTTGTGGAAGGGGAAAGTCTCTCCTGCCGAGATAAAAGTGCTGCGCAATTTCATTGTATGTGGTCGGTTGATCTGTTCTCCGCCACTGCGGGCCGGCGTTGGAGTTCTCCATGGTCGCGGAAAGAGACCTCGCGCATTGGAGTGGGCCAGCTCGTTGAGGTGTGTGGGGCCTCCCATGATGGATCCCATGTGAGCGGGGAACCACGTGAGGGTGTGGGTAGCGATGCTTTTGCCGTCTAGGATGCGAGCGGCTTCCTTACACACAGCGTTAACGCTGAAGGCGCGGATGGCTGCCCTGGAGTCGCTGAATATATGGGCATGTTTGTCGTCCAAGAGGGCCAAGGCAAAGCCCTGGGAGCATGCGCTTTTATGCGTTTTTCTTCTTCGACATGAGTTCGTGTTATATTCGTAATGCGCATGCAATATGTATATATGCATGTATAAATTACCTTTTCTGGGACCACAACGTCCCAACGCCCTCGCTTTGTATTCGCGGCCGCATTATTCACGGGCGAATACGTATACTTTTCAAAACGCCCATGCTCGCCGTGACTTGTTCTTTTTTATCTTCTCAACCATAGGTGAAGCTCGTGCTACCAAGTGACCGTGACGCTACCTTGAGGGACAACGGAGCAACCGTCGTCGCTGCGTGGCTTCGGCATCTAACCCACGAGGTGGGCCAGTGTGTGTGCGTGCGTATAGTGTGCGAGGGCGGCGCGGCTATTAACTTTATCAAAAAACTGATTGACAATATTGGCAAAATAGGTGCAGTTAACTGTGGTGCTTCATTCGGCACGAGCTTCCTAGGACGGCCGCCGCCACATCGGGTCGTCGCCGTGACGCAAGCGGAGAGGACGGGGTGGGGCGATTGTAGCTTCAGGCTCAGCTAACACTAGGAAGGTAGCTGGCGCTGCGCGTAGGCAACAGCTGGCAGGGGTCCTCGCTCGTTTGCGACACGGATGTCGGCCCGTTCCGAGTGCTATTGCTTCCCGGCCACCATTTCGCGTCCACGCGCGCGAAAGGGCGCGAAATGTTGAACCGTGGAAGTAAATGGCATCCGGAAATGGAGTGTCTGGGTTAACCAGTGGCGTATTCCAGAGCGTCACTGAAGAATGGACGTTGCCTTCGGTCCGCAGCGCGGCGCGTTGCGGCCCAAGTAGGTGGAGAATTTTTGTTCTCTATTTGTACTACGCTGTGTTTTTGTCGCTCGACGCGCGCACAGTGTTTGACGAGTTCATCGATCACCGCTCGCGCGACGACGCCTGTCATGGTGAGTACCTACTTTCTGTTTATATTCATTATTCGAGAAGTTTCCCCTTTTTTTAGTTTCAGGTACGTAACCTACGCCTTGGCGTATGACTCACTCCAGCAACGTCCAGAGCGCACGTCCGTGTCCCAGACGGACTACGTTCAGCGCTTGTCGTCCATCGGCTGACTGTCTGTGCACTTACGCTCCAGCATCACGGCTACTGGTTTCCTGGAGAAGAAATATGCCTGCACTACCTGCCATGCAGTATGTCGACTGACCGTATAAATAGTTCTCCCGACCCGTACCGTAGCATTGGGCTGACGGGTGATTAACACGCCACTTCTTTGTCGTTTCGTTTCCTCAGCCTCGGCCATCAGTCACATGCGACGGAGTTTCTGCGCCCTGTATTTCACTGATCGATGATGTTCAGCGCCTCTTCTACCGCATCTGACCGTCCGTGCACTTCTGCTCCAGCCTCACAGCTACTGGTTTCCTGGCGAATGAAGATGCCTGCACCACTCGCCCTGCAGTACGTCGACTGCGCGTAAGTAAATCGGGTTCTCCCGACCCGTGCTGTGGCATTGTGCTGACGTGTGCTTAACACGACGCCTTTTTGTCGTTTCACTTCCCTAGCCTTGGCCATCGGTCAAGTGCGGTGGTTTTTCCTGCGCCCTGCCGTCTCCCAGGGAGCTGACGTTCACCGCTTGTGTCGTGGGGCTCTCCGTCGGTGCACTTCTGCTCGAACCTCGCAGCTCCTCGCTTCTTGGCGAATGAAGATGCCTACACCACTCGCCCTGCAGTACTGCGCGTAAGTAAATCGGGTTCTCCCGACCCGTACTGTGGCATTGTGCTAACGTGTGATTAACACGACGCCTTTTTGTCGTTTCAGTTCTCTAGCCTTGGCCTTCGGTTATGTGCGGCGGATTTTCCTGCGCCCTGCCGTCTCCCAGGGCGCTGACGTTCACCGCTTGTGTCCTGGGGCTCTCCGTCGGTGCACTTCTGCTCGAACCTCGCAGCTCCTCGCTTCTTGGCGAATGAAGATGCCTACACCACTCGCCCTGCAGTACTGCGCGTAAGTAAATCGGGTTCTCCCGACCCGTACTGTGGCATTGTGCTAACGTGTGGTTAACACGACGCCTTTTTGTCGTTTCAGTTCTCTAGCCTTGGCCTTCGGTTATGTGCGGCGGATTTTCCTGCGCCCTGCCGTCTCCCAGGGCGCTGACGTTCACCGCTTGTGTCCTGGGGCTCTCCGTCGGTGCACTTCTACTAGAGCCTCGCAGCTCCTCGCTTCTTGGCGAATGAAGATGCCTACACCACTCGCCCTGCAGTACAGCGCCTAAGTAAATCGGGTTCTCCCGACCCGTACTGTTGCATTGCGCTGACGTGTGATTAACAGCGCGCATCTTTTTCGTTTCAGCCGACAACCCTTGTGTTGACATTCACCGCCCGTCAAGATTTGTCCCGCCTGCGTAGCAGGCGATGACACCTAGTGCTGACTATCGTGTGGCAGGCCTTGCTCTCGCGACAGTGCTACACCCGATGGAGTTGAGCTGGAGGAAGAGTCCCTTTCTGCGTGCTTCGTGCGGCCTCGAGGACGCTGCACGTCTACGGAGACATGACGCCGACCGACGACGATATCCCTGTAACAGTTCTTTCCGCCCGGTAGCTGTGTCATAGCAGTTCGATATACACTCGTATTCAGTCCATGGCTGTTCGACAAGTGCACCAAAACAACTCCAGGTAACATGCTGGCTCATCTGCAGTACACTGCTCAGGGTGAAGCGTTAGGTTGATCTGGTCATTCATGCACGTTAATTCACATTCTATGCTCTAGTTATGGTACGCTGATGCTGGTTCGCATTGCGAAGGTGTGTGTGTGTGTGTGTCTGTCTGTTTGTTATGTCTGTCTGTCTGTTTGTTTGTTTATGTCTGTCTGTCTGTTTGTTTGTTTATGTCTGTCTGTCTGTTTGTTATTTCATCTCGTTGGCACGATTTGCGCTTGGGGTCGTACGGTCCGTTTTCACTTCCATGGAATTTTTGATGGCTGGCCTCGTTTATCAGATTTCCTTCGGAAAGCTCGTTGACGGTTCTGCACTGATGGTCGCAAATCTTTTTGGAAACCCTTCCAACTTTGTCATTGGGCATTCCCCTCACTTGAAGGGTGTCCAGTGGTGCACTCTTACATTTGTCTGGACCTTCCATTATCAAATTGTTTTTACTCGGAGTCTCTGTTGGTACCTTTTCCTTATCCACGTTGTCCTTCTTTCTCAAGTTTTTCATCATGGCTAATGCGAAACATCAGTGTACCATTACGAAAAGCATATGGTGTGAATTAAAGGCAATAAAACATCCGCGTTAGCTTGTGAAGATCATGATTGTGGGCTTATCCTTTGCATGGCACCAAGCTTATTTCTCAAAACCTTTATAGTCGTTATTCATTGTAGCGGTACAGCTCCGCACTTCTACACGGCGAATCAAAGCAGCTCCTGAACCTACCTTCAGCAAGATTGCACATTGATCTGACACCGCCACCACCACACATGCCTGCCATGTTAGGCCTTGGTTATACTGTTTCATTACCCTTCCTTTTGTCCTTGAGTGCTCCCTGCCCTGTACAAGTTCACCTGCTTGCACTGACTTGTACATTTTTATAACTCGTACTCGCTATACCATGTTCACTGTACTTAATAAAATCAGAAGTGTTATATTTCATAACACTATTTTCCGATGGCTGGAGAACATTGTACAGTCATAAACAATTTCTTCTTGTATTCTATATTCCTGTCAACGCTTCGGCATTCACTGGTGTTATATGCTAACTGAAATAAAATTTTGGACTTCGTTCCAGAGTAGATAACGCAGCTTCTGATATCTCTTGCATTTGGAATGCCTCCAAGGATTTTCAGCCTACTTCCAGCTTGCTGACAGCCTTACATGCTGTGGCGGGGGGTAGTATCCCTGTAATCGCCCACTACAGAAAATACGTAATCTCCCTCTTATAATTACCCTCTAAAATATATTACGTCCATAATTCAAGTAACTTCGTGTTTTTATCGCGCTAAGTTACTACTTCAATTATGGACGACCAACTAGCCCAACAATAAACTCTTCTAAATTACGTCATCTGAATTCTTCACAGCGCACTGCAGCGAACACTCGTGCTGTGTACCACGTCGGAACTCCTGTAGTTCTGCGTCGGTACTGTGCCGAGAACGTGCGTAGTGTAAGACGCTACTCCTCTTTAAAGCGGTCAGGGCTTCGCCCGTACCGCACCCTGGACCTCGTAACGTCTACGCTTAATTGAGGCCTAGTGCATTTATCGAAAAACCGCTGCCTTACACTTTGGTGGCACTTGAAACAGTTGTTGCTGGCAAAGTATTCTTTCAGCCTCGGCTTGATATGAGTTGCTGGTGGTGGCAGCGCGTGCCAGCCTTATACTCGTTTAAAAGGTGCGGTGATCGATGGACCGACAAGGTGCTGACACCAACGATTGGCCCACTATTGAGTACCGTCTGTCGATGAGACCATCTTTTCATACACCAGGCCGACAACTACGCAACCGACGAGCTGGAGTTGTACCAGTGCGAAGGGCTTTCTTGTCGACGGCACCGACACAATCCGCGTGCTGACCATCATCGTTCGACCAAAGCCCGTGCAATCGGGTGTCGAACCGAGCATGCGATAGCGGTAGCGCGTGTATATGCATGTATATGTATATATCTATATATATTGACACAATGATGTGGGGCTCCCGCACCGCGGGACGGCGCGCGCGAAGGTCGGCGCCATGAAAGACGAAGCGCGTGAGCTTGCACGTTCTTCTTCTGGCCCGCCATTAAAGAGCAGCGTCTATTTTGTAAGACTACATTGTTCTGGTGGAGGTGCGGGGTACATGCTACCACTCCCAGATCGAACACCGCCTACAAGCCCAGTACGAAGTCCGGTCGAGCTGACTCCACGTACGGATAAGCCGTCGACTTCAAGGACTGCCGCCTGAGCACGAGTCTCTGCCCAATCAAGTCAGAAGGATGAATACATCGGTTCCATCTTCTTCCTCGACCGCGCCGGCCGGGGTCGTCCTCAACCAGCCGCGAGTCCCCACGTTCTTCCATGGGGACAGCTTCGAGGATGTAGAGGACTGGCTCGATCACTTTGAGCGTGTCGCAGAATTCAACGGCTGGACTCCAGAGCGCAAGCTAGGCAACGCCTACTTTGCCCTCTAGGACAATGCGCGGACCTGGTTTGAGAACTGTGAGGCGGCCCTATCGACATGGGACGAATTCCGACGACAGCTAATCAGCACGTACGCCAGCCTCGATCGCAAGGAGCGAGCTGAATCTGCAATTCAGGCGAGAGTGCAGCGGCCGAACGAAAGCGTCGCAATGTTTGTCGAAGATATGTGCCGACTTTTCCGACGCGCGGATCTATCCATGCCGGAAGGAAAGAAGCTCAGGAATTTGATGCGCGGCGTCAAGCAAGACTTATTCGGTGGCCTAATGCGCAACCCACCAAAGACCGTTGCAGAGTTTCTCGCGGAAGCCATATCAATGGGAAAGGCACTGCAGCAGCGAACAAGGCAGTACGACCGCGACGTGTCGAGCCTATCGCGTGACCCTCTCGCTGTGCCTTTGGACAATACCGACGCCTTGCGGGAGCCCCACATCATTGTGTTCGCTCCGTCGTCGTCCTCGCGCTGAAGTTGTTCATGTAGTGCGCATGAAACCCTACTATACGCGTACGTGAACGCCGAGATGTACATGAGGAGCTCCATTTCTTGTCGCTGAAAGAACTTTTTCACGCGACCGAGACGGTCTCTTTTCGCATGGGGGGCAATTGACACAATGATGTGGGGCTCCCGCACCACGGGACGGCGCGCGCAAAGGTCGGCGCCATGAAAGACGATGAAACGCTTGAGCTGCACGTTCTTCTGGCCCGCCATTAAAGAGCAGCGTCTATTTTGTAGATTGAAGACTCAGTCCTCAATCTACGTTACAATATATATATATATATATATATATATATATATATATATATATATATATATATATATATATATATATATATATAGATTAGCGCTCACAATGATTCGAAATGTGCCTTCGAAGTTGAAATGCACGAGCTTCAACCCTCTCAAGCCATGCACATGAAGTCTGAGCTAATGTTGATCCTGTTCAGCGAAGGTTGGCCTAGAGCAGTCGAGCTCGTGCACCCGATAGCGGCGGACCTGAACTGATAAGTAAACAATTTAGGAGGAAGGATATCGCTTTCATAGTTCGGTTCTGGCCTTGACGATTTGAGATCAATTCCTATTCACTTCGCACGGCACGTACACATTAGGTGGCAAGCGGTGACACAGCACGGTGCCAACATCTTTACATCACCGTTACCGAAGGCTGCCCGTCGCATCCGCTACGTATCTTGGTGGGTCCGTACGTGTTACGCTGACACATTTCTTAATTCCAGAGATGCGTGTTTACTTCTGCACCAAACGGGAAGCAAGAGACGATGCATTCGGTACAGCAACATAACCACATTGCTCAGTTACCAACGGTGTCAGCGCGCTGGCATCCGCGTGTTCGCGAGAGAAGCCCTTATGTCGAGCACGGTTTTACAGCTAAGCTGCCTATGACTGGGATCTGGCGGATCGCGTCCGCGCGTAGACAATTTTTCATACGTGGGCTGATCCCGAAGATAGTGCGATGCCAGGTGACCCGCGGAGGTGAAGCAGGTGTTAAGCACTCACCATACGTGGGCCGATCCCGAAGCTCCTGCAATGCCGGGCCGACCAGCGGCGGAGGTGAAGCAGGCGTTAAGCACTCACCATACGTGGGCCGATCCAGAATGTAGTGCAATGCAGGGCCCACCCGCGGCGAAGGTAAAAAAAAATTAAATTATGGGGTTTTACGTGCCAAAACCACTTTCTGATTATGAGGCACGCCGTAGTGGAGGACTCCGGAAATTTCGACCACCTGGGGTTCTTTAACGTGCACCTAAATCTAAGTACACGGGTGTTTTTGCATTTCGCCCCCATCGAAATGCGGCCGCCATGGCCGGGATTCGATCCCGCGACCTCGTGCTCAGCAGCCTAACACCATAGCCACTGAGCAACCGCGGCGGGTGGCGGCGAAGGTGAAGCAGGCGTTAAGCACTCGCCATACGTGGACTGATCCCGAGTATAGTGCAATTCAGGGCCGACCCGCGGCGGAGGTGAAGCAGGAGTTAAGAATTGGCGATGCGTGGGCCGATCCTGAAGCTAGCGCAATGCCGGGTCCACGAACGGCGGAGGTGAAGCAAGAGTTAAGGCCGATCCCGAAGATAGGACAATTCAGGGCCGACCCGCGGCGGAGGTGAAGCATGCGTTATGCACTTCTCATACATGGGCCGATCCTGAAGGTTGTGCAGTGCTCTACAAATGCACTGGGTATGTGCCGCTCTTCGATGATCCTGTCCTCAACTTGGGTCACTGCGTACGTGCCACTGAGTGTGCGGCACGCGAGGGAACAATTCTCAGCGTTTGCAGCCACCGGCTGCCACGCTCCTCGCCTCGGAGGCAGCGCGTGCACTTCCCTAGAGTGCCAATACGTTCTGTCGCTATGTCGATTCAATGCCAAACGCATAAGCGTCGACAGTGATCATGGGATTGGTTGCGCCGAATTTTCGCTAATCGTGTTAACCTCGACATTCACCCTGAGGTGATTTCTGTAGCGACTTATTCCTGTTATTTTCAACATACCGCCAGTTTCATGGCCAGTATAGCCCATCGGGGATATGTTCCATTGCCTGAAAAGTCATCATCATCATCATCAGCAGCAGCAGCAGTGGGAAGTAGTGTCGCAGTTTTAACCAGAATGCCATAAAACATTCGTTACACTGAAATATCACGGTGGAAGCGGGACTTTCAGACTCCGAAGCGATTTGGAGAGCTCGAGATCTGCAGTGAAAACGCCTATCCTGTACCGCAATAGCGTCTAAAGAGTGGCGTGACACACTCGTAACCGCCGCGTGAGCTATTATTCATTCCCCTAAACGTTACACTTTTTCTTGTAAACTTTAGGCCTCAAGTTATTTGAGCCATCATGCAAGCATTGCTTAAGGCGAATCATTATTATTTACAGCTCTCTTCCTTTCTTTCTTTCTTTCTTTCTTTCTTTCTTTCTTTCTTTATTTCATTAAAGACCCCACACTGGGGTATTGCGTACCCGTACCAAGTTTGGGCTAAACGGGGCTGAACTAAAAATGTGCGCCCTTATGAATGTTTACGTGTTTTCCGTGTGCTATTAGCAGTCGAAAACCATACGACATATGTAGGGCTGCGTAAAGAATGCGCGTAGGGGGTTCAAAGCTTTATAACGAACCATAGAATCTTCTCAGGGTGCCCACACCGTGGCTGAGCAACGCGACTTCGACTGCGGACTTAGTAGGCGGTGGGTTTGAAGCATCCTCATCGCCTGTGGTTCTTTAGGATCCATGTTGGCCGACCCAACCGCAGGCACACGGCCGGGATGGATGATGCTTTGAGAAAATATGCGCGCAACTTGGGCCATACTTAGCGAAAGGTCTCGCGGGGGCCTCAATCGCATTGAACAAGCAGTCGTATTTAACCATATTCGGGATGGTATGATGAATCCCTTATGCCTCTTTCAGCCTCGTCATGGCCGCGATGGTCTGCTAACAGCTGACAGCACGTGTACTGCGGTGGAGGTATATGGCAGGTTTTTGTGGGTCGGATAATGTCGGCCCCGAAGACGTCAGCAGCACAAGACCATTTATCTTGTCCTTAATCATTATTGCCTCATGGAGAAAATTGGCACATGAACTAGGCATATTTCTTTATATTTAAATGAACGTATTTCTTCAATGAACCTCTCGTCAGCCTGGGATACTGAGCATGTGCCACTGAATGTGCGTCAAACGAGGGAACAATTCTCAGCGCCCCAGGTACCGGCGCACCACGCTTCTCGTCTCGGAGGTCACGCTCGGACTTTCGCGGCAGTGCCACCAGATGGCGCGGCATGTCCAGGAAGGAGCACGAGAGAGGAACACGCATCTCAGCGTTCGCAGGCACTGGCGCGCCGTGCATTTCGGAGGCCACGCGCAGGCTTCGCTGCGGCTTTGGTAGATGGCGCCTATTGCTCTGCGGGGAGCGCGAAAGAGGAATCCCGCTGCAGTACACGCCTCATACATACCTCCTCTCGATGCGTTCAATGCACTGTGTCGCTAGATTTATTCAGTGCTTGATTCAGTGATTGATTCACGCATTACCATCGCCAGTCATATTGAGATGAGTTCTGCCGCAGTTTATTTTGTTCTCCTACGTTTTTCAATCATTACTGCAATAACTAAGGCGCTTTTTATCCGTGATTCTACACGCACCAGTCATTTTGCGGGTATTGTGGTCTTAGCTTATCAAATGCAAAAGTAGTTTTTGATGTGGAACAGGAAGTCAGGTTCGCTGTAAGTTGATTACTATTTCAGAAATGCACGCTATCTTCATTAATACGCTATCTTCATTCTGTACAACTTTTTCAAAAAGGGCTATTAAAAAATTCTCGGCGCCAACCGCGCGAACGGGCTTGTGCCACTATTCGCACGTTCGTCGTCGTCGTCGTTTTCTCCCCCAGCTAGCTCCGTTGCCGCTCATCATTCCAACGTACAATTTCACTTCTGTCGTCGCAACGGGGAGGCTGCATTTAGAGGGATATGAGTCATTACTTAAGGGGGTATGATGCATTTACCGTCTTACGTGACGGACACATTTAATAACAGAGGTGATACACGAATGTCTGTGCTTACCTATATCGTCACGATGAACACAGATTGTTCACACAGAATATGTTCGTATCTGTTCAAAATTCTGTGTCGCTTCTATGTCGTGCGCTAAACAGCTTCGCTGGTCATCCACATTGACAGAGGAATGACTCATGAATTTTTTCTTTAAAATTTTAGACAGACTACGTCGACAGGAGTCATCTACGTCTAAACTGTCTGTGTCTCTTGTGCTCTACGGAGCTTCTCTCTTAATCTTCCATCCTCCTCATATTTGTACACCTTGCACATTGATCTGCCTTTGGCAGCTTCCTTACTTAGTGTGGCTTAACAATGCTTAGCGCTTATGCCCCCCTTGTTTTCTCTGGCCTTGTCAGTTATCTATGTGTGCAAGAATAGTGCGTGCCAATTCGCTTCACTACCGCTCATCGGCGATTCTTTAGATCCCGTAACAAGATATTTCAAGATAGTTGCCGAGGGTGGTGGAGTGTCTCTCCTCAAGTGACTCTTCAACGCAAGTTTTGTCGAGGTGCGTGATTGAAGCTACGTGTCTATGTTATATGGAGGGCCGCCGATATTGTGCACCCATGCATGGTGGAATGGGAAAGAAGTTCTAATCAAGACGCGTCTTTGTTTAAGTGCCGACTCTTTATACGCAGGATAGAGCATGAAATATTTTGCACGCATTTGCCTGAACATATTACCAAACCTTTTTTCATCTTGTTCACTGTGCTTCACTAGGCAGGATAATGGTTCCGTCCAGTTTGAGGCATCGTTCTTTGCAGTAGTCAAGTCGGTCGGAGCCGGAGTGACAACCGTATATATAGTTGCGGCACTGACAGGCGCTTTACTGCAGCCACACCTGCCGCCTCCAGGAAAGGAGGGCAGGATGGCGTCACTTCCGGCTTTCTGGTGGTTGAAGGCTTAGCCAAATCCTCCAGAGAATCCTCTTGGCGATGGCGCTTCTGCTTGTGTCTCGTTGAGGCTGCAAATGAATGATTGAATGGAGACCATGCGAATAAACGGACGAATTAACTGCTTTATTCATTGTTTCGTGCCATTTAACGTCATGTTCAAAGGGTACCTTATGAAACAGGCTACAATGCGTAGTGAGCCCATAGAAAGCCCTTACCGAAAGTTGATTTCTCGCTGGAAGCACCAGACGCTCTCCTTGCCCTTCTTATTTGCGCCCCCTTGGACACGTGTTGTTCCTTGACCTGGTCTGTCGGTTCAGCTGTCGGCCTCGTTTGATTTCCGCTAACCAGGAGACCCCTGGACGAGCCAAGCTCCATCTTGACCTCGTCTTGGGCCAGCTCGATTTCCTGAACGTCTTTGCACGACAGACGGCGTTCCCGTTTCTGTCGACTCATTATTGGCGCTGCGGGTGACTTGGCCTGTTCCCCTGCACACGGTGCTCCACATTGCAGTACTTGCTCCTCTAGTTGCTCCGGAAAATACTCCCCCGGCTTGTCTTGTGGCTGGTTTCTGTCTCCGGCGTCCGACTTCGGAAGGACGACCGACTTCGTAGCGGTCCCCAACTTCGAAGTGGTTCCGGCATACCCGTCTGACGATGTACCCGCCGCTGGGGACTCCTTTGCGAGCACCTGTGGGAGAAAGGTGACTAAAGAGTTTGGCATATTAGGCTTGTCAGGCACTTGCTGACATTTAGGTGGCTGCAGAGCAGATGGTATCGCGGGGCATGCGAATACGTAAACAATCTCCTGTCGTCACGGCAATAGGTGTTCTCGATAACCAAAGTGTTTGATATCGATGACGATGACATTGCTACCGTTGTGCGATACGTGAGAATGGGCAGAGTTCCGGATGCGAGGGCATCTGGAAGGGTTCCAGAGAAAGCAGTGTGAGAATGCAAAACAGTGAGTTAAGCGATTTATGTGCCTTTGTCGCAGCGCGACAAGTGATGAGGCCAAACGTAAGCCTAAAGAAATGGCAATGACGGAGATTGCGCAGTTCTCCCGCAACGTTTTCTGGCGTCGCACGAGCCCGGTTGTGGAGGCAGTAATATGCAGATTAGTTTGCGTAGTTTGCGAAATAAGGAACTAAAACAAGAAAAAAGGGATGCAGGAAAGAAAGAACAAATCAGATATGGAAGAAAAAAGGAAGGGAAGGAAGCAAGCGAGAAAGAAATGCAAGCAAGCAAGGAAGTAGCGCCGAGTGGTCTTACGTGGCTGGTATCGACGGTTGGGGCAGTCAAGAGCGCCCAGAGCGCACTGACCTTCCGCTTTTTGACAGCGGCCGTCACCGGCAGCGGCTGCTGGTCATACTCCATCATCGGTGAGGTGTCAAGCATGGGCGTCCACTTCGCGCTGACCACCTCGGTCAGCGTGCAGTCCACGCTCTGCGACTGCTCGTCGTGGTATACGTGCGCACCAGCAGCCACACCACGGCTGCCAGGAAGAGGGCGGCAGCGAGCACCAGCGCCGTATCGGATACCGGTCGCTGGAAATGGCCACGACCACCCGCAAAGCGGCGCCTGCTCGCGCGCGCAGGGCTTGTGACGTGCTCGTGTGACGTAGGGGTCGTCGTCCTCGGGGCCCACGGCCATTGACTATCCTATACGGCTCGTTTTGTCAGCAGGGACTTGGGCCGTCTGGAGTGCTCGATCCGGCGTGGCCGTCCAGCCACGGTGGCGTCTTCTTCTTCGTCTTGCCACGTGGCGCTTGCTTGCTTTGAGCCTCCAGTTGCAGTCTATTTAAACATATTGAAGCCATTGTAACGCTGTGAAACGCGGACAAAGAAGAGGACTGGACACCACGAGTGCTGTCCGTGTTTTCTTTCGCTACAATGCCTTCGATACGTATCAACCAACTCTCCCAAGAAGTTTTACAGTACTTAAATATGCTTGTTTTCTGGCTCGAGAATTTGCGTTTGGCCCCTAACATTAACGAAAGTGCCCGTCTTGTATCCTTTTCGCATGAATCGGTTTCCTTATCACTTGTGAGTCAGAATAAACTTATTCCACAGACAGACATTTAACGTACTTTGGAGTCATTTACGACCCTGGCCTAGATTGGCGTCTTAACATTAAAAAAAAAAAACACTGATAGAGAGTCTGAAATCGTGGTTGACTAGAAAGTGCGGCAGGAAGTTTGGTACCCAGTGCTCAAAGTTGGCTTCAGAGAGGTTCATTGAATTGCGGCACATACATACAGTCACACACAGCCAGTGGCAAATACTCAGTGCCCTATAACCAGTGACCCAAGTTTGTCCGACGGCTGGTTTCGAAGCCTTAAAAATTTTTAATTAATTTATGGGGTTTTACGTGCCAAAACCACGGTCTGAGGCACGCCGTAGCAGGGGACTCCAGATTAATCTTGACCCCCTGGGGTTCTTTAACGTATCCCACTGCATGGTAGATGGGCATTCTTGCATTTCGCCCCCACCGAAATGCGACCGCCGCGGCCAGGATTAAATCCCGCTACGACCTCGTGCTTAGCAGCGCAACACCATAGCCGCTAAACCACCGCGTCGGGTGGTTTCAAAGCCTGTTCCCTCAACACAGCCGCCCTACGTGCTACACAATACACCATGTACTTGCTGCCCAGTGACCCAATTTGACGGGTATGGGCCAACTGAGTATGTGCCACTGAGTGTTCGGCAGGCGAGTGAACAATTCTCAGCGTTTGCAGGCAGCGGCGCACCATGTTTCTCGCATCGGAGGACACGCGCGTACTCCTCGGCAGCGCAACTACATGGCACAGCATGTCTAGAAAGAACCGCCAGAAAGAGGGCCGGTTGGCGCATGATGCTTTTTAGAGTGCAGCTCTTAGGTGCCCGTTTCTGCGTTAAGCGTCAGCGGACCTCGTCCTCCCTCGGCATAACCGAGCGAACGAGCACAGCGAAGGATGAAAGAGCGAACGCGAAGCGCAGCGGGTAATGAAAGATGGTGACAGCGAATAGAGCGCGAGGAGGAAAGCGGAGGAGGAGGCTACAGTAAAAGCATGAAGTGGAAAGCGGGGGAAGAGAGCGTGGCGAAATGGTGACGAGAACAGCAGAGTGCCGCACGAGACCGCGAGATGGCGCCATAGTATTTGTCATTTGATTGTATGCGCGACGCGAAATATGTAGTTTTCCCTGGAAGCCACGCGGGCACCAGCAAATACACTGGAACCTTCGACGAGTCACTTACCAGAGCCGGCGCGCTTGACCCGCAGATCAGATTTTTGACGATCGCCGACTCTGTTCGCCGCTATCGTTTTGCTTGAGTGTTACTTGTTTTTCAACGCCCCCACCGATCATCGGCTCAGAAGGCACTAACAAGATTCAGAAGGTTCAGAAGCACTCAGAAGATTTGCTAACCTTTCTGTCTTTCCGTATATTTCTCCTCCTCCTCCTCCTTCTGAGAACATCTGGCTTGTACGAGCGCCTTTGACTCTGTAGTGCTGTTCGTTCATGTCTCTCTACCCCTCATCTCTCTCTTCCTTCTTTCTGTTCTCCTTCTACCTTCCTCCAGCGCAGAGCAGCCAACCGGACTCTTGACTGGTTAACATCCCTGCCTTCCTTTTATCTCTCTCTCTCTCTCTCAACGCTTCACTCCGTTTCCGACGTGGAGCACGAGACAAACTGTCCGTGTCAGCTAATATATGGCGAAATGAAACTACATATAGAGATGCGCTTAAATTTCCCATTAGAGAGTATCGTAATCGTCGGTGCTTTTATTATTTTTTTTTTTTTTTGAGCGTTCACACGCACCGTCGCGCCAAGCATTTCGGAGGCCAGAGGTAGGCTTCGTGGTGACGCTAAACTCCGCCGAATGTTCTTTGGGAAGTGCGAAAGAGGAGCCCCCACTGCAGAGACACTTCGTACATAAGTATTTTCGGCGGTGCTAATACGCTAGCGTCGACAATAGTTAACAATGATTCAGTGCTAACGCATTACTGTCGACAGTCATCGTGAGATGTGTTCTTCCGCGATTTTTTCGTCCGTGTAAAGCGGCACACATCTACTGACACGTACTCAGGGACGCAAGTTCGCATCAAAGAGGTTCATTGAATACTAGCACCGACCGAATGGCACATACAGAGTACTCCAACTGGGCGTCAAAAGGTTTCTTCAAACAACATTACCACGCCCAACAGTGAGCCATGTCGGCGTGAAAAAGACGATGATACCATGCACTGTGGAAATCGATGTAATTACCGAAGCTTTCTGTGCTGGTTGCTTTGACTGAGGACAATTAGCGGTGATGTCGACGGCGAAAGCTTAATTTCTGCAACGTTTAGTCTAACACGAAAGTGGCGAGTCAATGTTAAACGTTACCTTTCGTGCGCCACAGCTGTATGTCTGCGTAGTACGCAGAAAACACACGGAGAGGTGTTTTCTTCAGGCGTTGTGCGCCATAATTCACAACCTTTGAGAGGGTTGAGCATTGTCATTGCCTCACATGGTACATTGCATCGTAGCAGAAGTATTAAACTTGAATGGGATTATGGGGTCATACGTGCGAAAACCACGATCGGATTCTGAGCCACGCAGTAGTGGTGGTCTGTGGATGAATTTTGACACCGTGGTGTTCATTAACATGTCCCTAAATCTAAGTGCACGTGCGTTTTCTATTTCGTCCCTGTCGAAATGCGGCTGCCGTGGTTGGGCTCAAATCCGTAACCTCTAGCGATGCCATAGCCGCAAAGCTACCGCGACGGGCACAGAAGTGTTAATTTGACGATCGACCGCTTCCGTAGTCTCGCCTGGGCCCTGAGGTGCGCTTTAATCAATGCGGCTCTGCCTCTGCACGCCCTGCGTAATTTGTCCGCTCGACATATCTGCATGGTGCTTATTTTTCAGAAATAGCAGGAACGTACTGTACCATACCTTGAAGTTAAGCTTATCCAGTTTCCCCGCAACCGCTGTCGTATAGTAGTAGGGTTTATGTTGGTAGTAGAGTAGAATTTTTACCCAATCGTATTTTGGTCGACGTTTTGTTTTTATTTCTATTATGCCGTTACGTCCAGACCAGCCGAAATTTCGTCAAACTCTTGATTTCGATAGTTGGGTTTCTTCTAACGCTCTTTGTGCGGCATGTAGTTCTGCTGTGATCGTGTTTCTTCTTCTTCTGCTCTCTCTCTCTCTCTCTCTCCACACACACACACACACACACACACACACACATATATATATATATATATATATATATATATATATATATATATATATATATATATATATATATATATATATATATATATATATATATATATGTGTGTGTGTGTGTGTGTGTGTGTGTGTGTGTACATACATACATACATACATACATACATACATACATACATACATACATTGCCTGGGATGAAGGGGCTAAAGGCAGACGCATCTGCCTGACGAAGGCCCCCCTATCCGCATTTGCTGAGAGGTTATGTAACGCAAGAAAAACACGGTGAAACAAAAATGCGGAACATCAAGAAAAGTAAAAATCCGTGCAAATGGCAATATTATATATATCTCTCTCTCTCTCTCTCTCTCTCTATATATATATATATATATATATATATATATATATATATATATATATATATATAATATTGCCATTTGCACGGATTTTTACTTTTCTTGATGTTACGCATTTTTGTTTCACCGTGTTTTTCTTGCGTTACATAACCTCTCAGCAAATGCGGATAGGGGGGCCTTCGTCAGGCAGATGCGTCTGCCTTTAGCCCCTTCATCCCAGGCAATGTATGTATGTATGTATGTATGTATGTATGTATGTATGTATGTATGTATGTATGTATGTATGTATGTATGTATGTATGTATGTATGTATGTATGTATGTATGTATGCGTGTGTGTGTGTGTGTATGTAGGTATGTGTGTATGTAGGTATGTATGTATGTATGTATATGTGTATGTGTGTGTGTGTGAATGAATGAATGAATGAATGAATGCATGCATGTATGAATGTATGAATAAATAAACCGGTTTACAGTGTTGCTTATATGAAGGAGAAGCTTTCTTTGCAAAGCTTCCCGTACTTTGCTGAGCGTGGCTGCTGCCGGCGCCACCACTGCTGCCATGCTGACATAACAAATATCAACGTAAATAAAAAACTGGCTTACGTATCTTCAGCTGTACGGCCCCTAATAATGTGCCGGCGACCAACTATGCTCAATACGCAATTGCGCAATGAAACAACGAAGGGCACACCCAAATATCTCCACTGCTTGCAGATATACGCCTGCAAGCGCATAATTTCTCTAATTCAGTGTTTTGGCTCGTTCGAAATATAAACGATAAGGTTGTATAAACTAAAACTGTGTCAGTCATGCTTGATGTGGAAGTGGTTTTATAAGTAACGTCAAAATAGAATACAAGATTTATTGCGTGAAAGAAGCGAAAGCGCCTTCCCTTGACCTCACCTCAGATTGAAAGCCTGCCAGTTTCGTCTCAGACGGCTGGTGGCTGGCCAGCTCAGATGGCTCAGTCGCTCACGCGCGTGTTGGGGATATTTTCATGCACAGACCTAGGGATCTTAGTCCGGATGTCCTCACCCCCTCCTCTCCTCCCCCTTAAAATTTGTGTGCACAGTTCCAGCTTACGACACGTGACTAACTCGCTAAGTCTTTCTTTCCCGCTATTGCTGTCATTTTGCTCTGGGGAGACAAGCTAGGCTTAATGATTATTGAAGAGAGCTCGCCAACGCGTGAAAAAACTCGCCATAAGGGAAGCATACGCAAGGATGTACGGACGTCGGACTCGGCTCCAAGCGCCAACCTACGAAGCCAATGAAATGAAAGACGTTGTGGGCTGGGAGGGGGGGGGGGGGGGAGGGGGAGTGCTGAGCTGATGCTCCGTACGGGGTGTAACCACGCTGCGTGACCCCTCGAACGCTGGTAGCTACATTTACAGCAAGAAGCATGGGTGGTGTCCTTGTAACGCGTACGAACGCATGCTTGGTGGACCTATACCAAACAGTATCTGCACATTTTAGTGCGAAAATCCGCCTTCCCTGATTGGAATGTTTCCGAGATGCCTATTAAGCAGCAAATAAAAGGCTTTTGCCCAAGCCGAAACAACTAATACTTACTGTACTTGAAGAACAAAGAAAGGACGCCGGAGAACATTTTAATGAAGTTTAGTTTTATTATACAGCATTTTGGGTATTTGTATTCTTGAATTTTTAGTTGACGCTCGATGTCTTTGTCTCTGTAATAAGCCAATGCCATGCTTATCGGCGTGTCAGCGTTTGTCGCAGGTGAACTGGCACCCGGGAACTCATAGGGAGGCTAGGCAACACTGTCAGCTTTAGCGTAAGGTTCTGTTAGGATTGATGTCGCAAGTAAGTTGTACTTCCGTTAAAAGAAAATGCACTTTGTATCCTAAGTTGGCCCTCACACGCTTTATTTGTTCTAAATCCTGTTCGACGTTGACTATATCAGGTACTGGTCCTTCACTATAAAGTATAGAATATATAAGTATAGAAGTAACTCACAGCGCAAAACTCCTTCGAGTTTTCCGCTGGGAGTTATTTTTCCTAGTTTTGCTGTGGCGTATGCTATCTAGTTTTGAAATTAAATTGGTGTAAAGGCATTTTTGTTTGTGTAACTTGTACGTTAGCTGCTGTAGACGGGAATCATCTGGACGATATTGCTGAGAAATCAAGGACGCCGCATGCCACCGACGCCCTGCGCGACGAGAGACCGAGGAAGCAGCAGCGGCCACCAAGTAGGACAGGCGAGCGCAGCAGCTAAGCCCAGTGGAGGTTATATATAGCAAGACGGTCGCGTCACGTGACTGCCTCGCTGACGACAACCCGCCTCGCCCCGCGGCGTGGCGTCGCCGTATGTGCTCCGTCGAAGCGCGCCGGTTACGTGGCGTCGTGGCGATGCTCTCTCCCATCACGCAACACCTGGAGCAGCATGCATTCCGTTTCGCCCGCTCTGCTCGGTCGAGGCGATCACGTGATGTGGCGTTGCAGCCAATGGGAATTTAGATGCCGTTTCGCTGCTACCGAAGCCGATTTTTTCGCTCAATGGGCCGTTCGATGCAAACACGTTTATGACGCACTGTAGTTGGACAATGGGTCACAAGAAGCTGCTACCGGTGTTGTTGCCAGCGTCCGAGTCTGTGGCAGCCCGATATTCCGTAAAGGTTGATGTCTTCACGGACGAGCTGCTCTCTAATAACTTTCGCTTAGCACATCGCAAGAGATCAATGGCCGGGCTTTCCGCTTGGCAGGTAGTGAGCCCAGTAGGCGATCATGAAGAGCACGAACACCGAAGGAAACACGGCGCGGGAGACGCTGTCGAACACGTTGGAGCTGCTGACACTCAGGAAGCGGAACTTCGCGACAAAGGCGAGGAGCTTGTTCGGCTGGAACAGCGGCTGGATCGGGAACCTCGACGGCGCTGGAAGGTTGCCGCGAGACACGGTGGACGCCATGGAGCCGGCGGAGCCAAGCATGTCGTTTTCCGTGATGTCCTCGTCGGCTATGGCGCCGTCTCCTTGGAAACCCTGCGATCGAATCGCGTTGTCAGAGTGGGGTCAGTGTCAAGTGTCTTCTTACTGGATTCTGACATTTTACAGGGACACCGAGGAGCAAAAAGAACAAAATTGTTCACGTTGCATTTGCAAAGTGCTCTGTGCTACAACATCAAGAGATTCACCTTTACTGCGAGGTGAATAGATTATGAGAATGCATTTGATTCAGTAGATATACCAGCAGTCACACAGGCATTACGTGATCAAGGAGTGGATATCTTGGGAAACACCTACAAAGATTCCACAGCTACCGTGGTTCTCCACAAGAAGTAGAAATATATCTTTAAAGAAGGGGTGAGACAAGGAGACACAATCTATCCAATGCTATTCACTCCATGCTTGGAAGAAATATTCAAGCTCTTAAACTGGGAAGGCTCAGGCATGTGGATCAACGGTGAATATCTCAGCAACCCTCGGTTTGCAGATGACATTGTCCTGTTCAGCAATACTGGAGTCGAATTACAACAAATGATTGCGGACCTAAACAGAGAAGGTGTAAGAGTGGGTTTGAAGATTAATATTTCCAAGACAAAGATAATGATCAATAGCCTGGCAAAAGAACAAGAGTTCAAGATCGTCACTCAGCCTTTAGAGTCGTTGAAGGAGTAAGCTTATCTAGGTCACTTACTCACAGGGGACCCTGATCAAGAAAAGAAAGTTTACAGAAGAATAAAGATGGCTTGAATTGCATACGGCAGGCATTGCCAGATCCTGACTGGTAGCTTACTGCTATCATTGAAAAAAAGGTGTACAATAACTGCATTCTACAGCTACTAACATATGGGAACGAAACTTGGAGGTTGGCAAAGAAGCTCGAGAACAAGTTAGGGACCGCGCAAAAAGCGATGGAACGAAAAATGTTAGGCGTATCGTTAAGATACAGGAAGAGAGCGGTATAGATTAGAGAGCGAAACGGGGATAGCCGCTTTATAGTTGACATAAAGAAAAAAAAATGGAGCGGGCAGGCCATGTAATACGTAGGATGAATAACTGGTGGACCATTAGAGTTACAGAATGGGTACCAAAAAAAGGGAAGCGCAGTCGAGGACGGCAGAAAACTAGGTGGGCTGACGAAACGAGGATATTCACAGGTGCAAGGCAGGATTAGTTGGCGCAGGACAGGGGTAATTGAAGAACGCTGGGAGAAGCTTTCATCCTGCAGTGCACATAAATATAGGATTACGATAATGATGATGACTGCCCAGAGGTGCTTGGCATAGCACAAGTCGCACCAGCCAGCCATGACATCATGGATTTTGATGGAATCTGCTCGGATTTCGTTCAATTATAGGACAAGGTGGACCATGCGCAGTACTTCAAAAAGAGTCAAACATTGAATGTTGGGAACATACACTGTGCGGTGACGGCCTAAATGAGGAAAAATACCTCTAAACCCATGACGTACGTCCTACTGACGTACGGTTGCTGGGATTTCTGCGAGAAATAGCAGTAAAGAAAAGCAGCATCTGCGCTATTGTGGTGATCTCACGAGGACTGCAATATTCAACACTGCACTCAGCAAAGCTTCCCCTCCGAGGACACTTGGCTGTCGAATACATCTGCATACGCGTAGCTGCTATAGGGTGCCACGGTACTGCCAACCTAAAACGAGGTAGGACAAGCCACATCGATCCTGGTTGCCCTCCTCGTCGGCAGTTGCTTCAGCCCTCGCTGGGTGGCGCGAGTGGGCCAACTATACCCCCTCCCGCGAAAGCCGTAGTCCTGTGTACTCACGATTCGCTGGGACTTGACGTACTGGTAGGCCACAGCGTACTCCAGCAGCGACGTAAACACGCTGATGAGGCACGCGAAGAGCCAGATGTCTACGGCCTTCACGTAGTCCACCGGTGGCAGCGCCGTGCGGGACTGTACGACCTGCGCACGGACGGAGACGACGAATCAAGTTTTTGATGTGAAACCCTTTATTCATTTTTCAGTAGTATGAAATCAGTCCTTAGGAGAAGAAACTCAAAACTAAAATTCCTGAATGCGGTGCCGCATGTGCCGAGTAGGTCGGATACTTGTGAAGTGGGAAATTTTGCGAGGGCGCTTTCGTTTATTCGAACGATAGCTCTGGCGCCCCAACTATGGTCTGGGGACAAGCTGCCGGCCAGAGTTGCTGCTCGCGTTTGAACGCGCTGTAATGCACGCGCGCATTCTTTCCGCGTCTCAAAAGAGTGGCGAAACTCTGGCTGCCTAAAGGGAGCCTATATATACTAGAATAAACACGAAAGAAGCAGGTCGAGTCGGCTTATCGGGCTGGTATCGCTCTTGTCGAGTCCGCGTAAAGGCTACCCGGTCGGGCTGAGCCAGCCCGACCCGCTTGCAGCGTGCGGGTAAACGCAGACGGGTCGGACCAGCCAGCGCTGGGTCTTGGGCGGGACCACTGAGACATCATCGTTCTGTGCGCCGGCAGCTGGAACGGTATCGGGACAATGCGAAGGCAAGCAGTGTGTAACGCAATTTGATTGTAACAATAAGAGCCATGAAACAGCTGTTGCAGACCGGCCGCGAGAACCCGAAGCCCCCTTCGAACTCGTTGATGTCTCGGCTCGACGCTGCGTGCTGCCGTTGTTCGGACCCGTCCGAAGCGAGTTCCTGTGAACGCGGTCTCATCGGTCTCGGTTCACCCGACTTCCGACTAAATTCACTCACGTCGGGCTCATGTGAACGTAGGCATACTCTCATCGTCGCCATCTTGATGAAGTCGTCACTCTCGCCTTACAATAATAACCCGCTGGTACATCTTGTAACGGTTGCAGAAACGCAAATGATGCTTGTTAGCGAGCTACTTGCGAAAGGCAGCTCATAGTATTGTCTTTTCACAATGTGTGAATCTGCGCAAATTCTCTTATAAACCTGCCTAGATTTAGTATGTTTGTATGCGCTATTAACTATTTCGTACTGCGATTTAAGCCTTTTTCTACCCCCACGCCATCCCTGTTATTGTGCTGTTGCCTGTCGGAGACGAGCTCGAAGCAACACGTTTATGTTACGCCGCAAATGTTGCAGGAACATTTAGAAATGCTTATTTCTCTTATCAAAGTGCGCGAAATGTCTTTATCAACGCCGCTCTTAGAGCCGGTTGACGCCCACTGCGGGAATCCAGTTGACGTCATCCTAGCAGTCATGAGATCGCACAGCCACCATAAAAATAAGATGATGGGGTTTTACGTGCCAAAACCCTGATTTGATCATGAGGCATGCCGTAGTGGGAGACTCCGGAAATTTGGACCACCTGGGTTTCCTTAACCTGCACCGAAAGCTCAGTACACGGGTGCTTTCGCCCCCATAGAAATGTGGCGGCCGTGGTCGGGATTCTTTCTTGCGACCTCGTGCTTAGCAGCCCAACACAATACCCACTGAGCAACCACGACGGGTACACAGCTTGCACAGTGAAGGTCCACTAGGTCAACTGCTTACTTCTAGGAGCGTCGTGCACTTTTTAATTGGGATACTGGCATGGCGTCCGTTACCTAGCGTGAACACTCCTTAGGATAGCATTGTTGCATATAATGTTCCCTTCTTGTGTGTCCTTCTACACTTCCCCATAGGAAGTCACGCTCGCACTTCCTTATTTTCATAATTCACTCTATATGACAGAAGCCAGAAGAGACAAATTGCAGATGGCACTGCGCTCTCGTGAAGTGGCATCGTTCAATTCAACGGCTGTGTTTCTACCACGAACGCCACCAAGTTTTCTGCCAATTTTAGTTCAAGATGAGTGAATGTAGCGCTTGACTGGAGGCCGGTGCTCTTTTATTATCGATAATTTTCTGTTAACTCTACAAAGTAAGTTTTCGCAATCAAAGATCTCATATGTAAGTTAATCGTACTTCGCCTGCTTGCCTTCTTGCCGTCACTTTCTGTGTGACAATGTCTTCTCCTCCTTTTTCGTCTGTTTAGTAACGCGGGCGTTTTCAAGATGGCGCAATTTGTGCACGCGAACGTGCGAGCGCGTGGACGGCATACCTGCGTGGTGAGGGTCAGTATGGCGGTCACTCCGAGGGTGATGCGCCCCTGCACCGCGTGCACGTCGAGCCAGAACGAGAGCCACGACAGCACCACCACCAGGCCGCTCGGGATGTAGGTGTTGACGATGGACGCCGTCAGGCGGCGCTCGAAGGTGAAGTTCGCCAGCAGGTGCGTGTAGTTTTCTGTGCGGGCAGGAAAATTATTACTGAGACGATGGACGTCCAGAGGGCAATGCCTCCTTTACTTGATGCCTGCCGCGTCGCTAGTTTTCCCATTGGAGCGGAGATTCCTGTAGTTCAGGGTAGTCGCGGAGAGACGGCGCTCGCTACCGAACCCTACTTTCTCTTGCGGAGGAAGTGACGATTACTAGGATGGCGAGCGTTCGACCAATGGCTTAACGAGAGACCGCGAGTCCTGCCTCCGGGATCGCGACAGACGCCGCTAAAATCACTTTCAACGAAAGTGTTTTGTTGCTGAGAGCGTGGGATTCCTAAATAAATAATAAAAAAAACAATGCGTACAGCCCATATCATAAATGCACCGAGGGCAAAAACGAACGGATCGTGACAACCGCAGGATAAACTGAAGCGGAAGAATTCAAGTTAACGCGCTAGAATCTGTGCGTCAGTCATTTCTCATTGCAAGCCGTGCGAAACATGCAAGAATGTTGGTCATGGAGTATAAACTAACTTGATCGCTGACATTGTTAGGGACCCGACGTGGTCCAATCAATTCGTTGCCCATCACCATGGCGTTCGGCATGGTCCCATGCGCAGCTCCAGGCGTACAACCCCACTATTTGAAAGGGGCAGCGACGCGTATATTCAGCGTTGCCGAAATTCTGCTCCCAAGTTACCACATTCTGCGTAATGATGTCACGACACAGTAGCCTTCTGGGAAATTAAGCCGAAACTGGCTGTACATAAGCTACTATATTAAATTATTCACAACGCTCTGAAGCGTGTCGCTACTTTTTCTAGGGTTTACAGCTCCAGGACCTTCATATAGCGCAAAAAAATATGAATAGTCGTAAATTAAATAATCATGTCAGAACCCCTCTAACAACCTTCCTTCGTATTTCTGTCCGTGTCTTCGACGCTCTTTTCTGGCAACGCAGAAAGAACAACGCAAGGGTGACGGACGGTTAACCACGAAATAGGCGGTGTCCAAATCACAACCTCATCGACGGCTCCCTCGGAGCAACGGAAACCGACCTTGGAGGCCATGCTTTTGAGTACTGCAAACGCCGGAAGCCATTGCAGGAGACAGCCACGCATCATTTGGTCACCATGTTTGCTCGTAACGCTCACCTCCGAGGAAGTTCTCGCTGTAGCGATGCACCTTGGGCCGCTTGATCCGGAACTGGAGCGGTTCGACTCGCTCGACGAATTCGATGGCCCGACTTTCCCCTTGGTCGTCCACATTGCCGTCCCAGCTCAGCTCCGTGATGGAGTTTGGCGTGGCGACTGAAATCGGACGTTAACGTCTTTTTAAAAAGAAATTTTCGAAGTTATCTTGTGCGCTATTGGTGACCTCGACAACAAGTTTCTCCCGAAAGGCGAAGCATCGATTGCAATGGCAAATTAGCAAACAACCATACGACGGATCGTACTTTTATCAGCCGTATAAACTGGTAAACATTCGTTTACTAACTAACTTAACAAGAATGGTGTAAGCGCGCACAGCAAACATGAATACATCTGACTCGATGACCGCGGACACACGCTGTCAAAACGCTGGCGGGAGGAATCGCGGCAGCAGCAGCGAGTGAAGTGACCTTCGTGCTGTCGATCGCTTCGACGCAAACTGTGGAGCGGCGAGAACACTCGGTACGCACAAAGCTACGAGCCGTCGACGTACCTGGACTCTGCCCCCAACGCAGATCGCTCTCACGATACGGCCGCACGACCGCGCACAGCCCCGACATACGCAGTTGCAGCTGGAGTAGAACGCCCCCCCCCCCCCCCCGGCCCTACCCACCCTCCGGTGCCTCGCAACGTTGGGTGCGTCGCGCGCGGCGGAAGACTGCGCGCTTCGTCGCCGCTTTCCACCGAACGTCGGTTCCCCTCGCAGGCTTTCAGTCGCACTTATAGCGTAGGGCACGCGGTGACGGTGTTTTCGCCATTGCACTTTATACGGAACATCGCGGCGACGCCGACGACAATGGCGGGAATGCGCCTGGAGGGTCCATATATTTGCTATCGCAATAAAAACATCTTGTTGGCCACTATTTGTACCAAATAACTTGTTGCGGTTTCTTTTAGTTGTATATATCATTAGTCAATATTATAAATTTCGCAAGTCACTATGAAAAAGACGCCAAATAATAAATTAGCAGGGGTTTCCTCGAAACATTCTATTGAGGGATGATCAATTTCCTACTTATTGCGCAATCGTTCTTGCACCACATAAAGAAAGCCTGCGTATGAAAAGAACGACTAGGCGCGTAGCCACGTCTTCTCAAACCTGCCAAGCAAGAAAAAGCAAACTGCGCTTTTAGCATAGTGTGTTGTTTACAATTTTGCGTGTGCGTACAGGTTTGATGCTACAAGTGGAGGAAGTCTGTCGAAGTTGATTTTCAACAGAAAAAAAAAGGACTTTGAGCCTGGAGGAGGGGTAATTCTAATTTCTACATTCAGAGTTAAAACAACCAAAATAGTTTGCAATGACAGGACGGCTGGGCCGATGGATTGCGCGCGAAAGCTAGACGGTACATAGTTTTTCATTTTTAAGCGACAATAAACACTGGGAATATCGTTGGGCGTCGCGCTTACGCAGCGAAACCTTGAAGTGGCAATGCTGGATGTCCATCGGGTACTTGTGGAACGTCATGAGGCACCGAACTTGGAACAGGTACCTGCACACGATGATGGACCGCAGACTGTAAATTGCTTGAAGACGCACTTAGATTATAAGTTGAAGTGAAAAAGCTAAAAGTGAAAAGTGAGTAATTGAGCGATGCCTTAACACAGGTTTGCTCTAAAACAACCCGCACGTCACGTACACACACACAAACACACTCAAGTGTATATATATATATATATATATTGTATGTGTATGTTCCGCTACGCCTTCGGGCAAAAAGGGATGTTACCCAAGTTAATCGACGGGTTGGTAACCGCCGCCGTTGCACAATTGGTAGTGCATTGAGTAATGCGGAGGTCGTGGGTTCTGCTCCCACCGCCAGCCAGCTGTCTTTTCGTGCACTTTCATTTCCCTTTTCTTTATTATTTTCTACATTTCAATTGTTTCAACCGCAGCTAATTTCCCTGCAACTTTCCTTCACTTTATTGTCTGTTGCCTTTGTTTGGTCATGATGAACAAAAATCGAGCCCCTCGGCTATCCTTATTGTCTCTTGTTTGTTTATCTATCTATCTATCTATCTATCTATCTATCTATCTATCTATCTATCTATCTATCTATCTATCTATCTATCTATCTATCTATCTATCTATCTATCTATCTATCTATCTATCTATCTATCTATCTATCTATCTATCTATCTATCTATCTATCTATCTATCTATCTATCTATCTATCTATCTATCTATCTATCTATCTATCTATCTATCTATCTATCTATCTATCTATCTATCTATCTATCTATCTATCTATCTATCTATCTATCTATCTATCTATCTATCTATCTATCTATCTAAGTCTCTCTCTCTCTCTCTCTCTCGCATAGGGTTTCATACGCAACCCTATGCCACTTAAATAAGTAGGCAATATTTGCAAACCGCGATGAAAGAGTGTGTGTTTAGTTGTAGAGTCACATACATGCCCTCATAATATCGTTTCACATAAATTGCACTTAATGGAATATATTTGCAAAAATGTACTGCTTTATAACTGGTATCTCCGTAGAACAAGTATCCTTGGACGTCATCTCTTATTTCGATGAACTTTCTTGCCACTGCTTTATATCTCGTATTCTAGTTGCGTACAAGTTCCATTAAGTGTCAGAATCACAATATTTTATTTCTGGATAAGTTTTATTAAGTGTGGGAAGCACAGTATTCCTGCTTCGCCTGCGCGTCGGCTGCTACAGGACGGCTGCTAGAACGCACAGGCTGCAGGGAATTGGCGACCCCGCGTGCAGCAACTGCGCCGATTTGGAGACGCTCGACCACTTGCTACTTCGCTGCCCTGCCTTCGATGTGGAGCGCACGGACTTGTGTACAGTCTATCGGCGACTGGGACTGACTTACGATACGGCGACCGCGCTGCTATTCCCTGCAGCCCACTCGTCCATCGTGAAGCACGCTCTTTCGGCACTGCTAGACTACTGCAATGCGACGCACTTGAGAGCGCGGCTCTGAGCCCCGCACTCACATTTTTTTTCCCCCTTGCCACGTTCGACCTGTCTTTCTCTCCTTCATCTTTTTCTTCCCATTGCCCCTTCCCCGTGCAGTGCTGTTGAGGTGTCCTCCTGTGAGAGACAGTTACGGCGCTGCACTCATCTCTTCCGTTTCCTTTCCTAAAATCACTTCACACACACAGTTCCAGATAAGGTCTTATAAGCGAGCATATTTGCAAGTATGTTCGGCTAAAACGTACGTGGAACAAGATTAAAGTAACGCTACGTGATAGAAATTAAATCAGTTTAGACTAATAAAGTATTCTTTCAAAGCCACATTTTCCTAACTTCCCAATAATGGGTTTATTACATCAGAAGAAGCTGAACGTCAAGGCTCAATTTTTTTTTTAATTTTGCCTCGGAGCCGCAGCGGCAAGGCGACTCTTCACGGTCTCCTGGCTCTCCGAAAACGATGCCAATCTGAAGTCACCATATGCCGGCATTTAAGTGCATACAACACCACAGCAGCGCCAGATTTCGCTTTAGGAAGTAATGCAGTGAGAAACACAACACCTGCCAGCGCGCGCCCTTCTCGGGGGTCATGCATTCACACTCCGCAAATAGTTTTTGAGAAGAGTAGTATCTTATTCGGCGGAGCTTTCCGGCATCCCTGACGACCCAACAATATAGAAAAAGAAAATTGAGAAATTTAGCAAAAGCGGGTGGGAATAATGCACTCGCAAAATTAGACGCAGTTGGGTCCGCGCCTGAGTTAACATCCGGGATACACATTTTACGTAATCGCTTCTTCGTTAAAGTCCAGACGGATCGAAAATACGGCGGCAGATTCAACGCCACCCTGTTGGAATCTACGTACAGTCAAGCTTTGTTTAAGCGCATAAGGGGTGCCGAAACCTGCATTACTTCCTTCGATCGTTATCACAGTGTCAGGTGCAAGGTCGTACGAAACGTCCTCGCCGCAATCGCCATCGTCCATGTTACGAGCTTTCCAAGTGCAGACCCTTCGCATCCGGTCCGATGCGCGCGCAAGTGCTCCCGCACACCCGTGCTAAACAATGCGTCACGCATGGCGATCATCTGGAAGGGCTATAGTTGTGAATGAATGAATGAGGCTTTGTTATGAATAGACAAGATACAGTACAAGGGGATACTATACAGGAGGAGGTGCCGAGGTCAAATACTGTTATGGGACCTCCTGAACAGCGTATAAGTAAAAATATAAGCAACAGTTGCAACAAATAATGTAACAAATAGCAAACATAGTATTGGTTTCGGTTTGGCAGTACTACTACAAATCGACTACAGACATGCTAGAACGAAAGTATAATAATTATTACTACATTTGACCAATTACGGAAGTAACTGTAACGCCATTATGAAAGTAAATGGATAATGAGACATAACCAACAGAAGTTCTTTTTCCGTAGCTTAAGTATTAACAAATGTAGCAAAATTCTATCCTTCGTTGGAAAGATGGAATTACGCGTGCAACTGTGCCCTTGTGGTTAAAGCACCGGGCTGGTGTGTACCGGTTTCCGAGGTTCGACGCCATCATTCGTCATGTGAGTAGCATATCCAGCAGCGCCACGCGGTAAGGAAAGTCCGCTAGGGCTGGCAAAGAAATCGCTTTAAAAGCAAGTGTACCCAAACACAGCTTCGACTAGGGCTATAGTTGGTATGGCATCTCTCTGCTTGCTGCGCTCTACTGTTATACGAAGGGCAAAAAGGAGGCATTATTATGACATGCAATATCGAACAATAAACAGTTGAAAGTTCGCGCACATGTGTGTCTGTCTGTTCTTTTGTCCTTCCTATAGCAGTATAGCGCAGCAAGCAGAAAGAAAACAAGGTAACCCCCCTCCCGATTGGGTTATCGAGAAGACTGAGGAGAGTTCGAAGTGGCCTGCCTCGTGAGCCTGTGCACCGATCCGTCACGCGCAATCTTGTAGGCGACGCTGTCCACCGACTGTCGGAAGATGCTGCTCCTCTTGGTGTTGGAGAACACCACGTCCGGCGCCCACATGAGCCGGGCCACGCGCCGAGGGACCGACATCCGGCGCCACCTCTGAGCGAAGGGACTGCTGCGCAGGCGGTCGTCGCGCCAGCTCTCCTCGATGTACGTGTGCAGGCGGAAGTCCTGAGAAATTGGGGAGTGGGGGTCGAAAGGGAGGAGGAGGAGGAGGAAAAAAACTTTATTTAAGGCCACCACTAAGGCCCAGTAAAGTGAGCGCTTGCTCCGCTAAGGCCCGTTGTTGATGCGCCGAGTCCGAGTGAAGCCAAGCACTCCGGGAAGGAGGAGAAGGGTAAGGAAAACTAGGAGAGGTAATGGTAGCGTTACATGAGTACAGAATGCGTTCTGTATCTGCCCTTATCTCGGGACAGTTGGGGCAGTGAGCTGTGCTGCGAAGGGGGAACGGGGGCCGACATTTGAGGCTGCACGGGTGCGCTCGAGGAACGCTCGGTTTCTGCCTACTGAGGGCTACGCTACGTTAGGAAGTGTGAAGACCGGTTCGCTGTCGGGCATGAGGGGGCATCTGCTGAGGGCTTGCATCGTACTTGACACACCGCTAAGAAGGCAACGCAATAGCAGATCTACGAGAGTGCACAGGCAGTGCGCGCTTCATTGGAACTCCGTGTATGTATGTATGTATGTATGTATGTAAGTATGTATGTATGTATGTATGTATGTATGTACGCACGCACGCACGCACGTATGTACGTACGTACGTACCTACGTATGTATGTATGTATGTATGTATGTATGTATGTATGTATGTATGTATGTATGTATGTGCGCGCGTGCGCGTCTGTGTCACCGTCAGCGTTAGTTTTGCAATGACGGACGTCAAATAACGTGCGGTGCGCACGAAGTTGTGTTCCCTCTTGGGAATATATGTATAGATGTACCGATTCCTCGCCGCGGAGAGCGAAGCTGGGGGTCTTCTCTGACAGTAGGAATAGCACAAGGATATATTCCTCCATTCCACTAGTGATGTATCAGTACGTTCTCCCCGTTCACTCCCTAGTTTAGGGTAAGGAATGGTAGGGATATTCCGCGCAATTACTAGGTTCAGCTAGCTGCGAACATGATGGAATAGAAATTGTGGAGGAGGGGGAGGTGCTGATGGTGGGGCCTTGTAGCAGGCGCCAGATTACAGCCTCTTCCTGCGTTATGCGCGCCGGTGTGGAGGGAGGAATCTAAATCTCCACCCTTGTTGATGAGCGATGATTTCTGAGTGCTGGTTAGGTATGGCAACACATTTGGGACGCTCGTCTGACCTGCTGTGTGTGCGGCACCCGGCGTGCGTAGGCTGCGGCTACGGCGTGGGCTTGGTGATTTCAAGCCACAGATTCGTGTCCGGCGCTGCAGATGAGCTCCGCTTGTGGACCATGTGGATCAACAAATTCAGCTTCCACTAAATCCCGAGTTTGCTGCACGTACAGTCAGCTACAATATTATGGAACACGACATATGAGAAAAAAAAAGAAAAGATTAATATCTGCACAACCTCACAACGCAGCCTAGTGTTCGCATTTACAGCCTCTACCAGTATGGTTGAGCAACATTGTGACTTTCGGTTTTACTGACCACTGTTACAGGCTGCTCAGAAATTGAGCATTTTCTGAGATTCCGTGGTCCGTAAATTTTCGTGGTTGACTGTACTTACATTGTAGAGTGATCGCCGAAAATTGCGGCATACTTTATAAGAGATAATGACACGGCAGTTGTGCAATGTCCCTGCATTGAAAGAGTGTGAACGCGATAATCAGGAGTAATGGTTAAGCCCTGTTGTGTGTGTGCGTGCGTGCGTGCGTGCGTGCGCCTTGTCATTTAGCTCTATACATTAGGGCCGACTACAGGTGTACTTATAAACTTACCATTCTTTCTTCGTTGATGTCGTCGACGTCCACAATCTTCATCGAGACGTTCACTAAAACAGCCATGCCTGCAAGTAAATCGAAGTTAGTTGTATTGCAAGATAAAAGCTTACAAACTATAATTAATGTCTACGAGCCCACGGCGCGTGTAGATTATAATACTAGGCTAACTTACAGCCTACGCAAAAAGATGGCTGTGATCATCACAGCTGCAGAAAGCAGCATACGAACTAATAAAAGCTAGTAGTTTCATGCACAAGTAACATGTTACGAGTCATGACGTGGCCGAAGCACTTAGTAAACAATCTGTCGTGTTGCGAATTAGGCGGTCACTCGCAGATTTGCTAGAGATTCTTACAATGCCAGTTATGTTTCCATACAGTTCGGGAACGTCCCGATTTTCTATAGTTCTCCTAATGTCACTGATAGTTCATTTTTGCTATGTGGAGGTGTCATGAAATTGTAGTTATGCGCTAGCAATGATTATAAACATTGTGGAGTTCATAGTATCCGTATTAAACTTATATTAATCTTACAGATTGGAGTGACTACTACAACGGGGAAAGGCCGCAAACCTGCTTGTACGTCTTGCTATTGGCGTTATCGAAGAAGAAAAAGAGTGTTCAAGTTGAGGTGATGATGTTCTTTACGACACGATGACATCCACAAATGTCCAAGTATGTCCTGGCGTTGTTATGCCGATAATAAAATCACATTACCTTCCCGTAGCCTGTTTGTACAGCGCAGCCTTTTATGTTAGGGATTGAGAAATGAATAAGTGCTGCAAATTGAAGTTTCAGTTTCTTTCTTTTCGTTTTTTTTTACAAACTTCCTTCTTCGACTTAGGTTTTGACAGTAGAAGAAGCTTCTCTTTATAAAAATATTTCAGCTTCTTGCGTCATCAGATAATCACGCTCTATAATGCTGCAAACGTGAAGTAGAACTACATTATGAGCAAAAAACAACCCCAGGGGGCGTCGTCGAGAAAGGAGAGGAGGGAGAGGTGACGGCGACGACAGAGGCTACCGGTTTGGTAGCATGTACCGTGACTCCATTTCAAAAAGTATCTTTAAATCATCATCATCATCAGCAGCAGCAGCATCATCAGCATCATCATCATCAATATTTAACAACAAGAACATCCTAATGATTATATTCATCATATTATGACCATTCTCCAGTACTTACTTTCTTCCATGTTTACTTATATATGATTTTAATGCAGTTCAATTCGTTGCTTTAGAAAGCGCATATTTATAAATAACAGGAGGTCCCGATACATTGACTATGGGACCTCCTTCTGTATATTATTTGTTTTTATAACCTGTAATCATTAATGAATAATGAATAAAATATAATATCGGGAATATAGCAAATCACGGTAGGTTTCTTTCCCTTAGCAGACGATACGGTGACATCGTCTTTTTTTTCTTTTTGTTGTCTGGAACGGACACTGCAATCTTTATGACCTGTCTCAATGCAGCGGTTTTGTGTTCGATTTCGCTCGGCTGCGAGTAATTTCCGTCTAGCGAGGTCGATCGTTGCAGCCGTGGGCAAATATCAATAGAGCCTCTCGGGCAAAAGCCAATTCGCTTTCCCGACTCTGATCGCTGATTTTCCCATACATTTATGGGCACAGTCGTGCGGTTGACTTGAGTCAGAGCTACTTTCTGAGCTGTTTTTTCAGTGCAATGTCCTTGACGTCATCTCCTATGATAACGCTTAGCGAAATCGCGATAATCGTGGCTTCTGTAATAGCATACTTAATTTTTTTTCGTACTGTGGCAGGAGCATCTAGTGCATTGTAACAGTTTGTTACGAGTTTGTGACGTACTTTTAACTAGACGCGCCAGGACAGTTTCCAGTTATATTTTGTATAATCGATAAATGAACAGCAATAAGTAGCAACTGCGTAGTAACGGAGAGTATGATGTGCACTTGACCAACCCGGGAGATACCTAGACTGAACAAATCTGTGAGTCTGGCTACTGAAGTTTGCATTTAAAGTTCGCGATGTTCCAGAGGCATTGCAGCGTGTTTTGTGTGGCTGAAATTGATTATTTATCAGAGGGACAATCGCTGAAGGCTACGCTCTATTCGTTCTGCGACTCGAGCTTGCCTCTGCGGGACATCCTTGGCCTGTGGAGATATACGGGTCACGCATTGGGTGCAACGAAAGCGCTTCGAGAATTGTTTAGAACAGCAGTTCTTAATGAGATGTCATGATCACTTTGACTGTGTGTACACTTTTGCGAACGTATGTGTCATTTATGCGTTTGTATGATGATCTGTGTACGTAACCGTTTGTACCCAAGATCTGGAAGGGCATGCCATGACGTCATTCAGGTAAACAGATCCAGCGTTTTGTGAAAGGCCAACGAACTGAAAACATAAGGGGAGTTAGTTTAAAAGATTATTCGTCTAGAAATCTACCGATGTTTTCTGTGTGCGAATATGCATACTTTTGTTGTTGTGGGAGCAATTCACGCCGAAGGACCCGCTGGTGTTCCTCAGTTTGAATCCCCCACACCAAAACAGACCAGTTAAGGTTATCGCCACGTGACCTCCTGCTCTGACACAGTCTCTTATGCAGCAAGTGCTTACTACACGTGAGAGGCGCCATAGCGCAAAATACGTGGTGCCACTCGGATTTTTTTTATTTTTATAATTTTCTCGTATGACAAAAGCTCTGTTCTTGGGCATGAATGACGAATTCATTATTACAGCAGCTTAACTTTCAATCTACCTTGAACATTCTTATTTATGGTCCCTAGTAAAGGCAGCCCTTCTCTCTCTCTGAAAAGTTAATTAATGAATTAATTCTGGACTTTTACGTGCCACTATGAAAAGTTCCCTAGGTCGACAATTTTTCATCCCCTGCAAGCAAACTGCCCATGAAATGGCAACAAAGCCACGCCGACCTTTAAGTACTGCTGTTATATCTTAGAAGCAAAGCGCATAATGTCTGCATCTCATGCACAATGAACTTCAGGTATGGCGATAGGTCCGTAATACTGCGGAAATACACCAGGCAAAGGGTAACAATACCACATATAAAATGAAGCCTCCCACAGAGATCATGTTTGTCATTTTGCTATTTGATAGGGAAGTTTTCAGTATCTTTCAGAGCGCTTTGGGTAACAATATCATAGGAAAGGTGTCGCTCTCGTGCTTTTTTATTTGTGAAAAAGTTTTCTGGCTAGCTGGCTGGGTCTCTCAACCTGTCACTGATAACCTGGTGAGATTTCTTCGCCACCGTTTCTCCTGAATTCAAGATACACGTACTCATGGATAGCTCGTGGATCACAAATTGGGTCCTAATCCAGTTAACTTCGCAGAATGTGCCGTTTCGTTATTTTCGTAGCTGCTCACGCACTTATGCGATAAATGCTTTACCGCTGCAATACTCCCATGTCTACACATGTTGTTATCATTTGATCAGTTAATATTCTTTTTGTGTATGTGACACCGGCGCCAAAATAGCTGTGGATGATTCCAGCCTAGTCCCGCAAAGCATCAACTTGGAAAGGTTGCGACAGGGAGAAATGTGCCTGCACACTTTTTATGAAGATGGGCCCAAGTTTCTGCTAGTTTCCTCCTTTATTTCTTTTAATAGTAGCACCCGAAGGCTCGCCAGAAACTCTCACATATTGCAGTACGTAGAAAAAGGAATCACAGAAATTGAAGAAGGGAATTGAGGCCATTGGAACAAGAAGCCATTTAATGCACCTCTACAAATGCCTGTACGCAGGCCAAATATGGTGTGTCAATACCCTCTCCGAGACACTCTAGCTGAAAGCTAAAACGTCCCAGTCAAGACGAAATAGCTGTCTCGGCGTTGAAACTCGGCAATTTTGAGCAAATGTGACAGGTCTTTTTTCCTTCTTTTTCTTTTTGACAGCAGCAGGCCATCTCCAAATCACAAGCCTCGGGCTCACCCCGTATTTTAACCTTCCGTACCCACATACGATGCAAGCTCGTTGAAGGCGGAAAAAAGAGATCGTACATTTTCCATGCAGACGCAAACACAACAACGCGGAACCATAGACACACACACGCAAACTGAGGTACAGACACACGTGTGCCTAACCTTAACTTCCCGCAAAGTACACGTAAACCACGCGCTCGGCCTTGAAACTTTTCTTTGACTACTTCTTTTCTCTTTCCCGCACGCCGCTTCTTCGACCGCTTTCCAAACCTCAGTCTTCTTCCCAATCGGTACCGAAGGTACGTGTCGCCCCCCCCCCCCCCCTCCCTGCGAGAGAGTGCGCGAAGAATGCAAAAAAAAATATTTAAAAGAGAAAAAAGAAGGAAACGGTCCCGACGAGAGAAATGCTCGTTGGCGACGCGTCATCGATTTCGAAGTCGGTTTCGATCAGACGCGAAAAGAGCGTCCCGAAAAAGACGGTGGACTTTCCCGTCCTCGCGCACGTCCCTGTCCCCGGCACCATAGTGGGTCACGGCTTCGCATCGCTCGCGTGTCGGCTCGTGGCCAAGTTCAATCAATGCGGGCCCGAGAGCGCGAGATGCTCGTTTGCTGCCCGTCGCGTCTGGCCTTTCTTTTCTTTTCTTTTCTTTTCTTTGTCTTTTCTTTTCTTTGTCTTTTGTCGAGACAGGTGCCTCCTCCTTTGTGCCGGTGACGGTCACGCGATGGCGCAACCTACGCATGGGACTTTGGCCCGTGAATGTGGGCTCAACAACGCCGCAGCTTGAGCGTTCGCGTTCAATACGTCGTTATTGCAGCCCTGCGTAGGCTTCGTTGTCGAAATAATTCTTTACGAAGCCTGCTGACGCAGGTACGCTTGCGTAGTTGAGAGTTGGGTCCTGAAGGTGGGCGCGCGCTTACGGCAATACGGGTTTGTTACTATTGAAAGCTAGCGCGGACCACCAGATTAAATGCCACGCGCTCGCTTTAGAACAGCGTGGTATAAATTCCCGTGCTACCCCGAGTGCGTGATGCATATGTTAATCAATTGATCAATTAATTAAGAAACTCAGAGACGTAAACAATTTTACAGCGTAGCTGTTAAGGGCTAGTTCCCCCAGGATCGTGTCCGTGTGTGGACACGAAACTCTCCATACGTGGGCCGATGCCGAAGATAGCACAATGCCGGGCCGACCCGCAATGGAGGCGCAGTTCGCCATTAAGGGGCCCACGTACACAGCTTCGCTGGTCAACCTTCTTCACAGAGTAGAAGGGTGCTGAGAATGTTTCTGCATATATTGACGCCTTCGGTTGGGTTTTGCAAAAAAAAAAAACGCCATCTGTTGTGCTGCTGTTTGAGAGTAGATGACGTGCCAACGGGTCGTGCATGACCGCTGCCCAATACCGTGCTGAGTACACCCGAATACAGGATGCACTGTTGACGAGCACTTGGACAGCGTAATCTGCATTCTCAGGCGATTTACCACGTCGACGACTGTCCTGAACACTACTTCAAGTATACGGGATCACACACAATCTGCGGTCTATTTGTGGACTGTGGTGGTGTCTTGACTCCGATCGGCGCGCGTCTAAGGTTTGGATTCCGGTCGGACTAACTACCGTTCTGGTGATCCTCGCGTGCTTGTGTGCGTGTGTGTGTGTGTTTTTTTTATCTTGTTTCTCTTCAACGTATATCACAACGGTAGTAGCATGCCAGTCCTATGATAACCTCTTCTATCATTATTAAAGAATAAGAAGTCAGCGTGCACCCGGGTAAACTTAAAATACCAATTAACACACACATTTGTTTATATACGTTCAGCTTGAAACCAATTTTCTCCTCATTATCATCATCTATTCTTTCTCTTCGTCCTCTCTCTTGATTCGCTGCACCTCTTAACAAAAAACACGCAGCAGACTTCAGGAGGCCGTCCTGGAGTGGGCTGAGGGGAATAGAGGAGGCCTACTTCAAGTAGTTCTTCCCCCCGCCCTCTATTCCGTTGCCCCCTTCATTTTAATAAGGGATAAATCAAGTTTTCATTCATTCATTCAGCAAAAAACGTCCCCTGCAACCTTCAGCCAATGCGGTGCAGAAACGCACCGACCACAGCATCGAAAACCTTGGAGGCCACAAAGCTCTCGCTGGCTTTTCAGCCTTAGTCTTGTCTAAGGCTAAGGCTATTTAGCCGTCTAGAGCGAGTACTGGAGCACCGCCATGGGCCTTCGGCCACTGTAGCATTGCCTGCTCTGGCCTCCGAAATGCGCGTGCAGGTGCTACCGCTCTCGGAGTCTACGTAGCGCACAAGACCCCGCACAAATTGCCAAGCGCGAAACTTTCGTAGCTGGCATGCCGGGCTCCCAACTACCCGTTGCCGCAGTAGTGCGAATTCTATATTTAGTGGCCCTGACGTACAGAGTGCTTTGTGACGTTGAATATCGCTGTAAAATGAAGAACAACACAGGGGAACGCACACCACCAATCCATTTTGGAGCTTCCAGCTCATCGCACACTTTTGACACTGTTCTCATTCTTTTTTTTTTTTTTTTTGCAGCGTATGATGTTGGTGAAAGTGGGGATGAGTTTATGACCTGATGGTGACTTGAAGACTTTAAAAAAAAGGCGGCGATACACACACACAGCAAGCAAAGAGAGAAAAAAATGAGAGACGTTACAACCAAGGGGTTTACTGTATTTAGGCAGCCAAGAAAGTAAAAGAAAATAACATTGCTAAATCGCGCATCAGGATGCGAAAGTCAAACTGAAAAACGGAAAGACTGAAAGGTTCATGTTCCCTAACAAAAGTTTATCTCCCAATTACAAAACTTCACTTAGGTGCTACTAGAACCTTTCGTTGCCATCTTTATTTTGCGAGAATGAATAACGCCTCACACCAATTAGCATGAAGAAAGAAAGAGAGAGAGATAAAAGCAAAGGAAAGACAGGGGGGTTAACAAGGGAATATATCTGGTTGGCTACCCTGTACTGGTCACTGGCCTAAATGGCCAATGTCGCTACACCGCAATAATGGGCTGGTTTTTACAGCGAAGCTGTATATGCATAGGCGAAACGCTCGCAGTCCGACCACAGAAACCCTCCGGCGGTTCGGCCCGGCGAGGCAGAGCAGCGACAACGTCGACGTGGACATAAATAACGGGGCCGCATATTTCAGCTTCGCCGGCTTACCATCTGTACGGAGTGCAGATGGGCGGTGCTTTTTTTTGCTCTCTCTTATTGTCAAATTCAATATCAATTCCTTTTTACTTTCCTTTAAATGAAAAGAAGGAGCGATCACTAAAGTGGCTACATTTAGTAGTTTGAAGGGATGAATGCCCCCTAGACACGACGGCAATCGACCGTTTACAGACAAATAAGTATGTACAGGCATAATGAAGGATTACGAGGTACAATGGTAAATACAAAGAAAGGTACAATAAAAAAATTCACCGACTGTTATGAAACTCCTTAATGCAAAATTTGAGCGCAGCTCTCTGCGCGTTGTCGTTTCGCGATGTATTGGGTGGCGCGGATAATGTGCCGCGTGCGGCACGTTGCAAATGGAGTGCAGTGTGGCGCCACTGCCTCGCTTTTCGGGAGATCGCGAGAGATAGCGCGTGGATGGCGAGAGGGCGCTATTGACAGCAGCCGCCGCAGACAGACCTGCACTCATGCAGCGCTTTCTTTCCCTATGCCTGACGCGCGCTACTCTGGCGCCATCTCGTAGCTGTCGTCGCCACAGAGCCCGTCTTGCGCGGCTCTACGTTTTTCTCCTCATGGTTCCGCTGCAACCTCCTCCTCCGCTTTCCTCCTCGCGCTCTTATTGCTGTCGCTATTCTTCATCACAAGCTGCACTCCGCGTCCGCTCTTTCTTCCTTCGCTGTGCTCGTTCGCTCGCTTACGAGGGACGCTGAGGCACGCCGACGCTGAATGCAGGAACGGGTGCCTAAGAGCGCAACACTAAGAAAGCTTATTATAACTTTAGATTGCCTTATTTTAGCTCGTCTCTCGGTCGATCCCCTTTAATTTTTCTTTACCTCGTTACTCCTGCGCAGGATAGCCAACCGATATGTACTATGAACTGGCTAGCCTCCCTGTCTTTCCCCGCGACATTGATACGCCTGATCGTAGTTATAATTTTTATCAACTATTTCCAGCTTGCAGTCATACTGGCATATCAAGGGCATGAAGTAGGTCAAGCGAGATCTAAATTGACTGTTGACTGATGTAAAATGTCAGCTGTAAAAAAAAATTGTTTGCAATGCCTATAACAACAGTTTTCTTTTTTGCTTGTAAAGATCATGCTTTCGTGAATGTTTTTCTTGTTTGATACATTTTTATTATATTGTGACAATGGAAACTTTGTAGCAACGTTGATCTGTGCTCGATATGTGGATCAGCCCGTGAGTGTTAGGACATTTAGAGAGCAGTAAAACAGCCTGCTGCTCGCACCTCTAATGCCTAAGCGTATTATGGCTGCGATTCCCAGCCAAGCACTGCCACACATCTGCAAAGAAACGTGTCTCTCACCGCCGCCGCACACTTGAATCACAGCATTCTTTTTTTCGTTTATTTGCTGCAAGTGGTGATGCTTCAGACAGTGCTTTCATGGCATTCGAGGCGCAGTCACACGGCAGTGGCGTGGCATTGGTGCATTTTAGGTAAAGCACGAGGAGCTCTAGAATAGCTCATGAGGCATGTCGCCTCCACGTTCGCCGTGCGGAATTCGGAAATCCTGTACACGACTGGAACGTGCCATCTTCATCTACAGCGTCCCCTGGGGACAGGACAAGTGCGTATGCAGCATAGAGGGTAGCGTTCATCGCTGAAAACTTTGCGTAGTCGACATCAGTAGTGTTTTTGTTTGTGATCTGGCAATTCAGAGCGCAGCTGCGCAGCAAGAGTAAACTACCTGAATATACAGAGGCTATGCTGTTCCACTGCCGCCGTGATACCACCGCGTGGTTAACAGCAAAGATTTAACTTGGTGTACGAGGATAAATACGACACTAATGTTCTCCCAGGACCCTGAGAAACAAGTTGGAACGAAATCTGAGTCACGAAAACTCTGCTATTATACTTACGCCAGTCAGATCGTATAGAGAATGTTTCCCAAACATATTATCTTGGCTCGAATAGCTTATTTATTTCTAGTTTGTTTTGTTTTGGTGTGTTTGGTTTCTTTTATATTCTCCTCATCTTTATGTCAACTCAAACACTTCATCTGAAGTAGCAAGTCCTGCTTATAGTACCGCTGACACTTTCAGCTTCCATTAAACACTTCTTTCTTTCATTTTCTTTCTCTTCGTCGCAGCAATAACGCAAAACCCGGCATGGGGAAAATACAGACGGGTCTCCCACTAGTCCTAATTTACCTTTTGCATTTTCGTTGCTTTTCCTGAAGGCCAGCCTATATTTGCATAGGGTTTCCATATGCATATCGTCATGATCGGGCTTTCCCGAAAGTGGCTTTGCTTGTTGCACGTGTTTAGCTTGCGGGTACTATCCTTCAGGCGACCTCGAAACGTGGACTAGTATCTACTCGTTGTATTGACTCGCTAGGTACGCACGTGTGCGTGCCAGGCACACGCAGCTCCAATCTCGCATGTATCGATGTGGAAACCATTACGCAGCCTTATGCATATATAGATATGCGAGTATCATTTTCGGCATGTAGGTTCCCAGCGTTCATTATCTTGCCTTTTGCATTGTAGATGACTCCTCGAAACTACATCCCCCATGGCAACGGCATTATGGCGTTAAAGGGATACTAAATAGAAAAATGATTTCAGCTGCATCAGTAAATTACCTTTCTACGACACCAAAAACACCGCTCTTACCCCGATAAGACGCTTGGTAAGCCAGAAAAAGTGCAAGGACGAAAGACGAGTGGCGACGCTTCCTTGAATTTCCCGCACCTGGTCGCTGTGACGTCATGGATTTTGATGGCATTTTCTAGGATCTTCTTAAACATATATCGGTACAAAATGACTACATTGTGTTCTAAAGGCACCGAATGTTAAATATGACAAGTTTCGGGCACCTTGACTCAGCGAACGCGGCCCAAATGCGAAAACATAGTTTGGAATCCCTGACGTCACACTGACGTAGCGGCGTCGGGTTTCCGGCGCGAAATTCAAATACTGATGCAGCGACCTTCATTTTCTCGTCTAATAATCAAACTATTATTTTGAAATGACTGCCTGTAGGGTCCTCAAAGAATGCTTCATGTGCCTAACTGATTCATAGTTTCGCTTTAGTGTATCTTTAAAGAGTAGGATGGGCGGTTGCTTGGAGGGCAGCAACCCTCTCTCACTCTCTTTCTGGCGCTGTTTCTCACTTGCACTTGCATTGCAGTGTCCTTCACATCGTGCAATGCCATGCAATGACGTTATGGTGGTCACCACGTTTTTTGGCAGTGCGCGGAGCGGAAAAGCTGCGCCTTATGGCGATCCACTTTTCTTGAGCCATTCTTCGCTTACGGTGCGGAAGCTGCGAACAAAATGGAATTGCGGCGTTCAACGTCACGAGACTGCACAGCGTGCACGTAGTGGTTGAGGGCTTCGGATTAATTTTTTTACTGCCCGAGCTCCTTCAACGTGCACCCAAACCGCAGCGCACGAGTTTGTTTGCATTCCCTCTTTGTCGGAACGCGGCTGCCGCGGCCCGGGTCGAACCCGCGACCTCGTGCTCGAGCTGCAAACAGAACTACAAGGAACATGACAACAGGACGCGACGTCACGTCAATTCTCCCCTAGTAGAAAGTACGGAGGTCGCAGTGGAGTTGGAAGACTAGGCGACACCTGTGACTCGTGCTGTAGTCGCAAGAAGGTCAATCTTGCGGGATCGGACGCTCGATATGAAAGAAATGCCCCAAGTATGGAAAGGTGGGTGGCGGCGTCATGTTGAGATCAGTGACGCCACAGTTTTTTTTTTCCCAGCGCCTGGCTGTGAGTCGATAAATTTTGACGACGAATAATTCTGTTGCACTGCAACTTAACCGAGGACATATCGGGAATTTTTTTCTGCACAGTTGCACCAAAATATAAACTGTAGTAGAAGCCAAACACCTTGAAAATATTTCCACCATCATGTCATCACTTGTACCGCGGTTTGAACGCGAAACTTGAGAGGAAGTTGCAGTTTCCTTTTTGCCTTATTAAGCAGTTCTTTAGCAGTAATGTGTCAGCCTCGGTTGATCTATCACCCTTATTTAGTGTTTCTGCTTGGCGCTGGGTGCCGAATTCACGAGTCTTTTCGTTCATAAACGATACTCGCCATTGTCTTTCCAACTTGGCTAATTGCATGCCCAGCATCATGATTGGCTATAATTTGCTCCTACGAGCAACGCTCGCGTAAGAAGCTTTTCTGATTCTGGAACTCGGTGCATAATTTAATCACGGGGATCTCTGCGCGATGACTCTGGTCCCTGCAAAGCACTATGGGTGACATCCCATCTAGCTCGCCCGTTCATACTAATCAACTCGCTGTAGTTGGCTGCTGACCGCCACAATTTGGCTCTAGGAAAGCACTGCTGTTCAGTAGTTTCTTTAATGAACTATTTGTTTGGTAGGTCATCCACAAGAGTCACGTACGTTCTGATTCCAGCATCCGCCTATTTATTTATTTATTTATTTATTTATTTATTTATTTATTTATTTATTTATTTATTTATTTAACATTCTTTCAAGGCCCGAAGGCATTACAGGAAGGAGAGGGTGAACATAAGAAAAAATTTGCGCAAGATACAAAGACATATTCAACGTGGCGTTCCATGAATGGTGGTTTTGAAGCTGCCGGTATCCAGGGTGGCTGCGACGGTGGCAGGAAGGTGGTTCCAATCTTTGCGTGTGCTAGGGATGAATGCATTGCTTCAAAGTTTAGTACATGAAGACGGCACACGAACTTTGAAACTGTGCGCCAGAGCGAGATGATATGTATGACGGTTGGGTGATAAGCTGTTGTTTCAACAAAGAGTTGTGGTGGTAGATTTTATGAAAAAGCGAAAGGGGGCGGAAGCATCTACGACGGAAAGAAAGTTCTGGCAAGTTAAGTGTTGTTTTTTGCCCTTAATAATAATACTAATGTGCCCTTGAAGAAAAAATTGTTTTGCGCTAGGTGACTTGTTGGTACATACCGTCGACGACCGGTGGCTCCGACTTGCTGTAATTGGAAGGCAGGAAGTTGTTCCATACTTCATCGGAAGAACATCTGCGCAAGCAAGGTTGGAGTGCCCAGAAAAGTTATTTAGGAGACCTGCAGAACGCCTGCAAATGTTTTTTGTTATAAGTATCTACATGGGGCACACTATGTACCCAATGGCCCTGCAACTCTGGCCGACTAATGAACACGATCTCTTCGAAAATAGCCAAGTCGAAAGCACATACAAAATGATCACGTCAAAGGAAATAGGGTTTTTGGCCACAATAGTCTTAGGCAATCTATCGACTTCTCATGGTTAAGCCTGTAAGCACTATGAGTAGGCTGCACGAAATGCCTAGACGATTAACGGACCACCTAAACACACTTTCACAAAGGAATACAACTTAACGAATGACTAACTGCTGATATAAAAAGAAAACAGAAAAAGATACCTTTGTATCGAAATCCATACATAGCGAAAGATAAAGGTTAAAGTAAGTGAACTCGCCAAAGACCTCGAGTGACGCATAGAAAATAAATAATTATTTGTCAGAAATAGCAAACGCGCATTTAAGAACTAATTTTGCCGCCCTTATAGAATATTGTTCCACCATTCCTGAAATGACAGAAATACGCTTGCTTTCCGTTATGTTCCGCTTTTAATTTTAATCTAAAGCCGTTTTATCAATGGTCTAGCCGTCATTCTAGTTTAGGGGCATTTATCCAAGGAAGCGCACTGCAATATCTAAAAAACGGCGCTTCTTGTGACGTGGGATTATTTATGAATTACAGCAGCTTCATTTCCTATACAGTCGAGGTCCTTTACAACGAACACCTCTACAACGAAATGACGCGTGTAACGAAGGAATAATTTTGTCATGATTCTGTTGTGAGCTGTGTGCTGCGCGACTTCTACGCCGAAGGGACCTGTATAACGAATGATTTCGGAGACCCCAAGCACCTCTTTATAAAAGCGTTCGATTGGGCCACATTATTGATAACCTCAGTATACACTGCAACGAAGTGGAACGCAATTGTTGTTCGTTTGCGCTCTCAATTCGCGTTTCAATTCAGGAAAACATGAATAACCAAATTCTTAACTCATGTTGTGTAACAAAAGGGTGGTGCCGTCGCTTCCTGAAATTCCATTATGTTTCATCGCTTCTCACACTGTTTATCTTGCTCTTAGTATTACAGCACTATACATTGCACTATACCAATGCTGTATCATGTACAATATAACACATTTCTGTAGTGTAGCAACGTAAATTAAGTCCTTTATTATTTACGTTGCAAACTCGCGCTATTTGTCCGCGTTGCCTCTACTGGTATGTAGACGGGTGCTTGAAGTACTTAACGTGGATCTCGGCTTTTACGGGGCCCTCGCCTACACCTAGTTTCGATGGACTCAATTATTCTATTAGCTTACCAGTTCGAACAATGTCACACTGCTAAAATTTGGCGCGAAACACAAGGTGCGTGGGATCAAAAGAAGATATAGCGTGCCTTTTGCGCGCTTTGAGCTGGAGCTCCGCCTTCTGATCTGAAGTTCTGCCTTCCGCATGGCACGACGGGGAGCCACATTTATTTGACCCCTATGGCTTGGGGTAACCTTTAACAGTGCGTGCTCCTACATCATCTGAATGGCAACAAGTCCATATTGGGAAGTTTCTGGCTAGAAAGAGACAATGGCGCACCTTCTGTGTGATTGTCGTCGTTTCAGTGCCCAAGAAAAAGTCCTCAGCACCATGCTCGACAAGATTGACAACCGTCCCCTTACGAAAGCCAGAATTCTTGGACCCTGGTCGGCACGAACTGCTTTAAAAGTGTTAGTGTGCCTTTTGAAAGAAATGGGACTCATTGAAAAACTATAGAATGTGCGAACTGGCGCTTTCCCTTTATTCTTTTTCCTCTTCTTCTTCTTCTCTTGTTTTGTGATCTTTTCTGCCCTTACCCGATTCCCCTGGGCAGAATAGCTAACCGGACACTTAATCTAGTTACCCTCTCTGCCTTTCACATCTTGCTATCCTTCCTTCCTTCCTCCCTTGAGCTGTGCAAACTTGAAATTCATACCCTTTCTCAATATTCCGTGTCTGATCCCTGGCATGGCAATGTTTGTCCATATCCGAGGTGCAGCACGAAGAGTAGGCCCAGTCAGGAGACAGGTTTTCTCCTTTCGCCTCTCTTCATGGGCATTTCTTGAAATGTCCGAATAAAAACGAAATCTAAAATCTAAAAAATAGTCCAATACGTAAGTAGCCGGACTTTCTGCGCGGCCAATTCAGTTCGATTTTATTTGCCAGTTAGAAGCGCATGGCAAAAGCGCATGGCAAAAGCCATGCACTTCTAGCCTGTTCGTTGAGTTACTAGGTCTGTGGACCCTTTGATATACGTTTGTGGTTGCGTCATATGCATGAGTTCCTAGCCCGGCACTCACAAGTGCGAGTATTTGTGCACTACAGATTCGAATCGCCAATGTTGCATCGTAGGTGATTTTCACATGAAACACCGATCTGGCAGAAGCGCGTTGCGGAGCACGTGCACTGACGTCACTCTATACGTCACACTACAAACGCTCATCGATGCATAACGAAGAACTTGCCTGTCATTTATTTGTTTCTGTTTATTTGCTATAGTACACACCACGTGAAGGATAATACAGCTGTTCAGATTTTTGTTTGTTTTGTTTGTTTTTTGTTTGTGTGGCGCATGACTGGAACGACAAAAAGATGTGCGGCCACATCCATAAAGCTTTTTTTTGTTTGGTATGAACTGTTTGCATTTGTCTAGCTGCCTTCGCTAACAAAATGTCCCCCATCACGATCGCTTGGCACTGCACAACTGTTCTCCCACCCGCCGTGGTTGCTCAGTGGCTATGGTGTTAGGCTGCTGAGCACAAGGTCGCGGGATCGAATCCCGGCCACGGCGGCCGCATTTCGATGGGGGCGAAATGCGAAAACACCCGTGTACTTAGATTTAGGTGCACGTTAAAGAACCCTATGTGGTCGAAATTTCCGGAGTCCTCCACTACGGCGTGAGGCCACCGTTCTGGCAACCACGAATGATGACAGCGAGCAGCGTGATAGCTAGGCGATTGGCGCATCCAGGGCTAAACATGGAACCCACTTAGATAATATGAATTTAGCGAAAGCGAGCACTGAAAACTGAATTGACAGACCTACAGAGCTGCAGTTCCGCTGGCAGTCAAGTGCTCAATTAGAATGCAAAAGCTCAATGCCTCATCGCAAACGGCTCAACAATGACCAAGGAAGTGAGATCTGAGATGCGACTGCCATACAGCAATGTAACCATGAGAACAATCGAAGCGAAAACTAAAGCAACTATATGGCAGCAGTCGCAGCACCAATAACAGCAGCAATTGCGACAAGGTGTGTAGGAGTTACATCAACTTCGGCAATAGGCGCAGCTCCAGCAAATTACAAGCGCGAAAAAGAATAGGCGACAACTCTCGTGGCGAGAGGACGCTGTCGTAATGACAACCATGTCAGCTGCCACAGCAAGAATAACAATAACAGCGACAGCAATTTGCACAGGACGTGCGCGAATTGTAGCATCTACAACAACAGGTGTAGCTGAAGCAAAGAAAGCGCGCAAAAAAAAAAAAAATAAGGAGAATAAGCGCCACGAACTCACGTGGTGAGAGTGCAGTTTTGTGCCGTCGCCGCCGCCGCCGCCGCGTCGTTGGCCGTCGCTGCACGGGACAGGCCCGACAGGACAAACCACACGAGGCCAACGCGCGGCATGGTACCACTCGCGACGGGCCGTCGACGGAGCCGCGGCCGCACGCTTCGATCGGGGAGAACGTGGCTGAACTTGCACAACAGGTGGCGTTGGCAGTGCAACGCCGAATGGTGCAGGACGGAGCCGTCGCGCCGAGTGGCTTCATTACCGCGGTGGTATCACCGCATCAGTCAGTCAACCCGTCCGTCCGTCCGTGCGTCCGTCCGTCCGTCCGTCAGCCAGTTAGTTTGACGGATCAGTCAGTCAGTCAGTCAGTCAGTCAGTCAGTCAGCCAGTCAATCCGTCCGTCCGTCCGTCCGTCCGTCAGCCAGTTAGTTTGACTGATCAGTCAGTCAGTCAGTCAGTCGGTGCGGTCGGTCAGATTCTTAGATTAAATTCCGGAGTTTTACGTGTAAGAACCACGATAAGATTATGAGACATGCGGTAGTGCGGGACTCCGGGACTGCGGATTAATTTTGAGCACCTGGGCATCTATAACGTGCTCCCAATTCAGGGTATACGGGCGTTTCTGCGTTTGTCCCCCATAGAAATGCGGCTTCCGCGGTCGGGATTCGATCCCGCGACCTCGTGCTTAGCAGCGCAGCAACTTAGCCACTAAGCAACCACGGCGGATAACTTGAAAACAAAGGTTACGGCGCTAAGTAGACGAGGACGAAGTGAGACACAAATGACATATACGGGCGCCAACTACTTAGCTCCGTAAGCTTTGTTTTTAAGAGGAAGCTATAGCTCGGGCACAACTACGACGCGGCCTATTCAAATACATGTAAAACGCAAAAACGTTTTTCTGAGATAACCCCTGGACTGATTTTAATGAAATTTGACGCATTTGAGAGAGAAAGATAACTTATAGGGACTGTTGGAAACGTAATTTTGATTTAGGGGCTGAATTTAGTTAGAAAAATTCCGAAAATTTTCGAAAAGGAAGTTTGAAAAAAACGTAGAAGCACGAGGTTTACAAATTATTAGCTCTGCACGAAGAACAGATATCGCGGTTCTGTAAACGGCACCCATTAAAGAATTCAAAGCGGACAAATTCGATATGTCAATTTACATCTTACGTGAATTTGTTACGTTGTGTACAAAGGTGCTGCAAAAGTTGTATTTCTATATTACCAAATTTCTTGAGATTCATGTGTAACATAAATTTTGTCCACTTTAGATGTACCATTAGATGCAATTAGCATAATTGTGATATCATTCTTTATTGCAGAGTTACAGAGTTGTGAACATCATAGTTTCGTTTCTTGAAAATATGCGGTCTTTGCCAAATTTTAGTAAAAATTGACAATCTAAATCGAAAATTCGCAACAAACAGACACTAGATTCTGACTTTTTCTTTTAAATTCAACAAACCTCGTCAGATTTGGTGCAGTGGTTGCCGAGAAAAGACGACTTCTACTTTTATGTCTATTTAGACAGGAGTACCGGAGCTAAAGCTTCCGCTTAAGTGATGAGCCAACTAGCTCAAAAACAAGTTTTGTTAAATCACGGTGAGTAGTTGGTCAGTCGGTCGTCCGGTCGTCCGGTTGGTCAACATAGCGCGCGTCCGCCTTACCTTCTTCCTCCGGGCTACGCTTCTGCTCGTCGATTCTCCACCTCCACTTCGCTCAACGTTACGTACACATTCCTCGAGGTGGCGGTACTTTGCCGCGCGCTGAGCGCGCTCCTTCGTGACATCTCCGGCACACGATTTTCTTCACTTGCAGGCGCCTCCCTCGTTCGCTTGCTTGCTGCTGTCATCACACACACGCTCGCGTGAGATACCTAGCTGCTCGTCTATACGCAAGCTCATTGGTCCACCTGGTTACGCTTTGCGTGATCCCAAACGATGCTGGGTAGCCAGCTACCAGTGAAATACTTCACACAATGCCGATTCATACAGTGCGGGCGATCTGCTTCAGTTTTGCTAGCGCGAAATCATTAAGGGTTCCGTGCCGCAGAAAATCTGGTGTCGGCGTCCGGCGCCGGCGTCCTCGGGAGCAAAAATTGTATATTTAGGTATATACGCATATGTCACGCCTTGCTAAATGACATACGGTATATGTTTATTACATTAATTTCCACATCATTCTATCACAAAAGTTGCTCATACCTTGTCTTACATTCTTTACAAAGTTATTCCTCGGAATTTTGAGAATAACAGCCCACAAACAAATGTCATAAAACAAAACACCGACAGCGCATGTCTTTTATGTTAAATCTTTTTAGACAGAAATATTAAATGTGCGAAACAATAACAGAAACATGAAAGTGATGTAATTACAGCGAAGTTCTTTATGGCTACGATTCCGTGTTGCAGGAAATCCGGCGTGTGTTTAGAAAAAGTTTATTTCGACAAGAGACGATACGAACACTGAGTCATAATCACGGCACAATTCCAAAGGGACGATAACATGTAAGAAACGAAACACAGCACGTTTTCAACGTAAGTAATGTCCGAGTCCTCACGCACCAACATATAAACACGTATACCCACGGAAAGGCACAGTTACACATAAACTAAATGCCACATGTACAAAATGTACATCCCGCGTCCAGCGTCGGCCGTCGTTCCGGCAAACACCATTCCGAACCACACCTACCCAACCACGCCGCCCCTCCATCTTGCGGAAGGAAGTTACTGAACTAATTGAATTTCTCAAAGTAAAATACGTGAGAAAAATTGTAATGTGTGACTTATACACAACCTACAGACATGATAGTGTCGGATTGTAACTTGAATATACGAGAAAACATAATTCTGTTATGGCCTACGAGATTTGCGCGCGCCAGCGCGCATATCTCTTGGGCCATCAAGAGGCACGCCCGGTTCCTTGCAATACCAAGAGATGGCGCTCTCCTCCGCCGCATCACGGCCCACACAAGAGGCCACATTTCTACGAGAAAGCTCGCCTTCGTGCATAGCGTTCGCGGCCAGCGTTTCCCGGTAAACATTACGGTTAGATAAGCTGCAGTTGCCGGGAAGCGTGAGAAGGCGTCAGGGATCATTGAATGCTGTCGCGTTCCACTCGTAAAGGCGAAGCATACGCGTCCTCCAAATTTTTTTGTGTCCGCCAACAAATCTATGTGAGCAAAAATTATCGTCATCTGCAATGGCTCGTACCACTGCTCGCACGTTCATCGTCGTCGTCTTCTTCCACAGCTGGCTCCGATTCCAGTCATCAAGCCAGCGTTCCCATGCTGCCCCTACCTCTCAGAAGGCGCTGACGGCAGTGGCCCAGTGCCAGTCGGTGCAGTGATTTCAGTCTCAAATTCTTTTAACTCAATATATCGCGAAATGAAAACGCGAATGTACACAACGAACGCATAACACGAATGAACACGGATGTATAAAAATAAATGTGTGTGCGTACCTTTAGTCACGATGACCACCGATCAAGACAATAAATGTGTTCGTACGTTCGTTAAAATTCTGTGTCACCTCTTCGTCGTGTGCTACACACCTTCACTGGTTATCCACCTTCACAGAATGTAATGGCTAACGATATTTCTTTTTCGGCGCGGCCGTGCACTACCTCCGGGATTGGCTCTGTCAAGAGGCTGTGTGTATACCAGAAAGCTCACCTTGGTGCATAGCATTCGCCGCCAGTGTTTTCCGGTACACATTACGGTTATGTAAGCTGCAGTTACCGGAAAGCGCGAGAAGTAGTAAGGGATCTTTGAATGCGGCCGCGTTTCATTCTTAAAGGCGTAGCTTAAGAGACCTCAAAGTTGATTATTTCCACAAGTAAGAATCCGCATTTCGTATGGTGCTACATAGCTGACAGTTTGTGCGCCTTAACCTGCACAACGTTTTTGTGAAGCTGGCTTCTCCTCCTGAAGACGCTTGACAAGGAGAAGTATGATTTACAGTGGCAGCTTGCGTACGTTACTGCATATCAAACCATCGGGTACATAAGCGCGCTCGGAGAATATGAAGTCTTGCGAGACAACATGCACTGCTTGCACCGCGTATTTAAGGCTAAACATAGGCCGCTATAGAGCAGCTCAGTCGCAGTGCTGTATCTGTATACTCGAATACCGGAATGCCTAGATACGAGAAGGAGCGCTGGTAGAGATAAGGGCGCTTTGTTGAGCAAGAACAGTAGGAACTCCAATTTCCCTTGCCAACTTTATCTCACGTACTGTCGTATATGTTAGCAGCCTCATGATAACCCCTAGGAACTGTGCAATTCGTGCGCTGGTCACGGAGGGCTTCCATACGTAAATCTGTCGACAGCTCGAGCTCTGCATGATGCACAGAAATATGGTAAACAGCAGCAAATTGAACCAAACGGAATGCACGCCATAGTATCAATAGTCAAATGTGTATCTGATATGTAGAAAGTGGGGCAGTCCTGAGAATTCGTTCCAAGTGCATACGCCTTGCGAACTCACCGCTATAATTCGTGGATTGAAAGAGTGGCCATAATGTTAACAATTAAAAAGTTAATCAACGCAGTTATGCTAATCGTTTAGTTAATCATTTTGATTTCTCGTAGAAGTAATGGCCACCTGATCGAGTAATTTAGATCAACGATTAAAATTATGCTGTGTAGCCCGATATCGTGGGAAAGTCCCCCTCCTCCCTCCCCTCTCAAAAAAAAATAATTAAAGAAGAAGAAGCACGCCGACGCGCATTAATGCAAACACTCGTGCCGTTTACCGCGTTAATACTTACCTGGTTTCTCGACGGTGGTGTGGTGCCGAAAACATGCGTAGCGTAAGACTGCAACTTCTTATTAACACAGAAAGTGGCCCAGGCTTCTTCCGGATCCCTTACTTCACTGTGAGCCACGTAGTTCCGGCCTTTCATTGATGACTAGCAGATTTATCGAAAAACCCATGCGTTACACTTGGGCGACACTTAAGCACGTCACGTTGCTGACGCGATCTCCTTGCAGCGTCGGCCCTCTCTTACTAGTGGTGGCAGCGTGTGCCTGACTGCACGTGCTCGTTTAAGGCGTGGTAACATTGAGTCGGTACGAGACAGACAAGACGCTCTCGCCAACGATTGGCCGACTATTCGGCACAATGTTTCGCTGAGACCATTTTATCATACCAGGTAGACAACGACGCGACCAACGAGTGCCAGTTGTCGTACTGCGACGGGCTTTCTTGTCGCCGGCACTGACAAAATCAGCGCGCTGACCCTCGTTGGACCGATCACCGCGCGATCGGCCGTCAAACCGACAACGCGATAGACACAGCGTTTTCGCTTTTATGCGTAAGTATCCGCGCTAAGGGTGGATCAAAACAATGCCTGCGAAAGTGATGATGTTGACGACGACCTTAAGTTTTTGGCACATACCCACTCACGGGGATTGGCCAAGAGTACGGCAGATTTTGCATATGTGTTAAGCGAATTAACTTAGAAATTCATAACTTTAACAAATAACCAAAACGAGTAAAATCGAAGGCGATCCAGTGACTCTCAATGTAATAGAACGCAGAGAAAGAAAAAAAAAAATATATATATATATATATATATATATATATATAATAACTTTATAAATGACACAATAAGGGAACGAGGAAATAAATAATACGATTGATATGCACAAGCTTCACCCTCTCAAGGTGTATATGAAGTTTGAGAGCCAATGTTGATCCTGTTCACCGAAGGATAGGCCTGGCGCCGTCGAGTTTGTGCACCCGCTACTGGCGGACCTGAACTGAAAAGTAAACAGTTAGGACGAAGGAAACTGCTTCTATAGTTGAGTTCTGGCTTTAGCCGATTTGAAATCAACTACACTTCACTTCGCACGGCGCGTACACAATAAGCGGCAAGTGGCGACGCAGCGCTGTGCCAGCATCTGTACGTCACCGCTCCTGTAGGCCGTCTGTCGCATTCGCTACGTAGACGGGCGGGTCTGTGCATATTGTCATACTGGCGCATTTCTTAGTTGCAGAGATACGCTGTTTACCTCTGCGTGAAAAGCGAAGCAAGAGATGTTGCATTCGGTACAGCAGCATAAGCAATGGCCCTTCTGGCCCTTGCGCCAAGAAACAATATTCATCAATCATAAGCAATGGCCTCGCTCAGTTTGATACTAACGACGTCCGCGACGGGATCTGCGTTTCTGTCAGAAAACAACACGACCCATGAATGAGCGCTTATGCGAGCACAGTTTTCTCTAATAATGCTTTATGGCACGTGCAACCTGTAAGCTTGATGAAGTTAAAGAAAAGTGAGAATCAGAAATAAACAAACAGCCCGTAATATATGTATCTGGATCACAATTGCCGTTGTTTAAGTGGCTGAGCCGCTCATACTGACTCGTTTCAGGGTGGAACAACGCGGCACACATGCGCAGATATGTGTTTTGCTACGTTTAGACATTATTTCATATCAGCGGTGTATCTTTTCCACAATATTTCACGCTAACAACGATCAGTAGATGTCGATGAAAACAAGTCCACCGCTTTACTAAATCCAACGTGGAAGGCTGCACTCGAAGACTTCTCGAATATGTCAAATGTCTAAAGAATATGTGCAAAAAGAATACAGAAAGAAAAGCAAGGTGCAAGTGCAGAAATCAGCTACAACAAACTCCAAAGCAGCCGCGTCGGCAGACGGACCTCAGCGTGCATTTATCGGCTTCACTGTTTGCAGAACAACGCACTCACGCCTGCTCACATAGCAGTCAGTGAGTGCTACATGGCTCCCAGGAATGACATGCCGTCCCGGAGAAGCCTTTAATAAGTATTCGCGATACGCGAAACGCACAACCGACGCGCACTCAACATGGGCGCAGGCGCACAAATCAACCGGTGGAAGCCTCCTCGACACCCTTCCAAAACGTTTCCAGCGCGTGCGGCATATGGCAGCACAGAGGAACTGAAAAAATGGGGATTGCATCTCGTCGTCTGCATCTGCGCGCATGCGCAGATAAGAAACATGTGGCGCCCTTGACGTTGCCGATTTCAATGCATGGATGATATGGGGAGCTTTTCCTCAAGAGTTGGTTATATTAACTCTATGTGTGTGCAGTAGCACTGCTGGCAACATCTAGCAGCTATTTTATTTAAACCACGACGTTACGAAAGTCCTCTTATTTGTGTTTGATGCCCGTTCCTGCTGAGTATAAAAAAAATGAAGTCCCTATAGATACATTATTATGCTGTCGCCGACGCCTTTACACCAGCAATGCACTGTGACATATAGACCATAATTACAATATTACTTTTCTGCGCGTTGTTTGAACTCATCCCCATATGCGCCACCATCATCACTACTCACGTCTGCGTCTCCAATGTTGCGGTATTCCCCAAGTGGTAATGCGTTTCCGGGCAATACTGAATGGACTGTAGTAACACCTTCGGCATGGGTGTATTGTTGGCACATGCCATTGCGTGGCTTTCAGTGTCAGAAGTTTCATGGCGCCCGCGATTCGACGGGAGTGAAGTGAGATAACACCCGTGTGCTTATATTTAGGTGCACGTTGAGGAATTCCTTGTGGTCCAAGTAATTCCAGATTCCCCCATTACTGCGTGCTTCATAATCGTGGTTTTGGCACGTAAAACCGCGAAATTTTTAGTAGCCTTAGCAAAGCGCTCTTGTTTGCCTAGACTGCCCAGTCACGAACAAAACTCGTCAACGTTTGTGCGTATTGGATGTCGGAACATACATGTGCCTTCCTGCGAATAAATGTGTTGCTAATGCACAAATAGGACCTGCGCAGAAAGCTGACGCTGACCACAACCGGGCAGCTATACGACGAGAAACGCCGCACTATACTGCGCTGTTGCCCTGCAACGATGAACGATGAAGCCACACTGGAAAGGCTACTCTTCCATGCGATTCCCGCGAGAATTCTGCGAGAAATGTGCGGAATTAGTGGGATGCATAATTAAACGGTTCTGTGAGGCGTGTCACCTTACGGAATCGCGCATCAAAGCACATCTTACAGGGCATGCGAGTTACGGGACACGCTTTAATGTTGCTTTGTTTGGCTTCGAGCAACAGTACATAGTGTGCGACTTGGCCTTGTTGAGCGAAAGCGCCCGCTGACGCTAAGAACCTCTGGCCGCGGCCGCGCCCGTCGCTGCTCGACGACGCCTCGCTCCGGCGCTCATTAAAGCGATAGCAACGGTGGTCGTTCCCGGGGCTTCACTTATTTATGCCCAGGCGGCGTTACGAAGAGCCCAGCCAGCAGCTCGATTCTGTACGAGACCCATTCCTTTCCCTGGCCCTGGTATTTTAGCAATAACGCGCGCATTAGCAACGAGAGATCAAAGCTATTGTTCTCATCCCATTGCCGGAGACACGTGTCAGCATTTAGCACGCCTATTAGCGCATCTATACGTACTAGTCTTGAATGTTTAACAAGTTTTACCGGTCATTACCGTAATAGTATATATATTTTTTTTTCGTGTGCGCGAGTCGGAGCGTTCTCACTTGTACCACCGCGGTTTCTGTATAAGAGCATTTGCTGATATAAGGGGTCGTGCAGTGTGGATCAAACTTATCGAGAGAGAGAGAGAGGGAGAGAGAGAGATAAGACGTATGGAAAAACAAGGAGAGAGAGAGAGAGAAGGGAAGACGGAAAGGCAGGGAGGTTAACCAGACTGTGTCCAGTGCAGAAGTTCCAATGTGATCTGCTTGAGAGCCGCGGTGGTCAGGCTAGCTTTCTTCACTATTCCTGGAACAGCAAGGTATGCAGGAGGCTTCTTCAAGCACCACATAGGGGATGGCGTTCTTGTTGCGGGTGAGTGCCTCAAAGACAAAGAGTGCCGGTTAGCCACAATTGATCTGGAGAACGCTGCCCTGGGTCTTTTCTCAGGCAAAGAAGTTAACCAGAGGTATTTCTGGTTGGGTACCCTGCACGGTGGGAGGGAGGGGTACAGCGATAAGAAAAGAAAGAGAGCGTAAGGTGACAGAAAAAAAAAGACAACTGCAAACAATGTAAGCAGCACATGCTATACAGCAGTAGTAGGCGGCGTTCTGAGTTACATCATGTAGGCCGATGAAAGTCAAGAACTTGAGCGGCGCAAAAAGAAAGAAAGAAAGAAAGAAAGAAAGAAAGAAAGAAAGAAAGAAAGAAAGAAAGAAAGAAAGAAAGAAAAAGAAAACTATGCACGCCCCAGCGCACATGTTGGAATCCATGGGAAGCGAAGCCTTCATGAAGCGTACACAAGATTATGAAGTGCGCATCGTTGGCAGCTACAGAATGCAGATGCCAACGAAGCAGGAACCAACCTCCGAAAAGTAATAGGCTCGAATCGTCACGTGAACATAACTTGCTAAACAGCGTCAATCACTAGAAGAGTAACATTGCTCACCGCCGGGCACTGTGAAATCAATAAAAAAATATGAGCAGGTGGCATACAATAGTAGCCCACGTCACTGCCTCAGTGGCCGCACTCAATATGTTTTTTTACGTCTTGAATACTGCTTCCTGGCAGACGTGGCTTCTTCATGCACGCACTGGAATTTTTAAAATACTTTCTCTTCTATCATTCCAAAATTCGCTGCTTCCCATAACGTGGCTTCCTGAATTACGTGCTGTCGAGGCTGCGGCACGTAAGGTTGCACGGGACAAGAATATGCCCAGGAGGAGGCGCTGGGCGTTGAGGAGCCGTGGAGCCCACATAGCAACTCACAAGGCCCATAATAAATCTATATAATGTGCAGTACTCTGGTATTAGACAATGCACGTTCAAAATCTGGTCATATTCTTTTACTGTGCCATTCATTCCGTTGTTGCAGTGCTTTCAATAACGGCGATGTCGGCACTACGATGATGCTGACACGGTGAAACGACGGCACCACGAACATAAAGACAACCGTGGTAAAGACAACACTGTGGACAGCGCTACGACACTGGCGACATGATGACAATGGCAAAGAATATACGACACCGACGATGACATAAACGACAAGGTGGCGTCTATCCGGTGATTTCAGCCAAGAAATTGCGGAGTTAATGTACATTGTGATGATGCCTGCGCCAGGTGCTTGAAATTGCCTAATGTGCGTTAGTCAACTGCCTGGTATGGTATGGTATGGTATGGTATGGTGTGCTATGGTATGAAAAACTTTATTTGGGTCCTGAGGAATCAGTTTGGGATTGATGCGGGCCGCTGCCACGTCGGGACAGGGAGGCCGAGCCCCTCTGCAGTCACAAGGGCCCCCTGGACAGCCCCGAGTTGGTCCGCCAGCACTTCACTGCGCAGCATCCGCTGCCACCACTGTTCACCTCGAGAACCATCAACGGCCAAGGCCAAGCAGCGCCAAAGCATGTGTTCTAAATCGAGCAAATCCCCCACACTTACCACAATAGACTGAAACCCTGCAGTCCAGATTAATTTTATTCGTGACGACCGGACTAGGGTACGTGGTGTACAACGGCAATGTTTCCCCCGAATGATACATACGCATCGCCATATCGTCCCTGGTAGAGTGAAGTCGCATTAAAGCAGACAAACCAACAACAACTGTTCTGTTTTTACGTGAATAGAGATGCCCCATCTATATCACATTTCTTTCTCGCGCGAAGTACTTGCTTCCTTCGAGATATTTATTGTGACTGGTACGATTCTCTCTATTGAACGTGCAGTTGAGCGATCATCTGCAGGCTGTTGTTAACGTTGCTTTCTTTTTTCTTGTTAAAGCTTGCTTCACCTTACTGCGCTGCTAAACAGATGGAGCTATAAGACAGAGCGCCGTAACGTACTCGTACTACTGATGCAAATCATCCGGGACGTTTGGCTATTTCCCCTACGATCAGGGACGCTGTCCCGGCCAAACAAGGGTTATCGTAACTGTAGTGCACGCAGCGATTTCGAAACGCTCCTAACCACTGCCATGTCCGACAACCAGAACGCTTCGCTTTGAATGTCGGACATGATCTGTATCTCCGCGCATTCGGGCGGGACGTCGGAATGATCTGAATTTTAAAACAACGCTGTGATGAACTGTGATGAACCGCCCAGCGGTCCGGTGTCTTAACATAAAAAAGAAATAGTAAAAACCAAAATAAAATGAAAGCAAGAAAGAACAATAAGAAGAACGAGAACAACATTACGGCTGGCTCCATCGGCACTAATCTTGGCGTACGAAAATAGCAAGATCGAAGTGGAACAAAGGAAAGTGCGAAAGAAATGCGGCAAGAAAGAAAGAAAGAAAGAAAGAAAGAAAGAAAGAAAGAAAGAAAGAAAGAAAGAAAGAAAGGATAAGCGTTGGGTAGAAGCCGGACTGACCAGCCGACTTCGTGGCATCATCAATTGGCAATCGATCGGCCTCTACATATATTCCACGTACAAACAGACGCCACCTTGAATCCGCTTCCGCCCGGGTCGATTCGCTCTGGTCGATGTCGGTACACGGCCAGGTCGGCCTCCCAAATGTCAGCGTCGATGACGGGCAATTCCGCCGCGTTAGGCCGCGAGAGGTCGCCTGCAGCGTTTCCTCTTTGTGCCGCCGCTACCCTCATTACAGAATGACTGCCGTGCTCGTAAAGGTTGTCGTCCTCGCGCAGCAAAAGCAAGTTTATTGTTTCCATTTTTGTTCTTTTATTCCTTGTCTCAATTCAAGGCATCGACGAATTGTGCCAAGGCCTCTCAACATGCTTGTTTGCTAAGGCGTCGTACAGAAACGGAAACACTATCGACATACACAGGCCGGGCTTCTCTACGGGCAAAACAACAAAAGGAACAAAAGGGAACGAAACGAAACAAATTCAAAGACCGCCTGGCACGTGCTTGGCGTCTAATGGATTTTCAAGAGCCTCTGAGAGGGCTCCATTGACAAGAGGGCCACTTCAAATTGCCACGTTCCTCTCGTAGTCCCAGAAAGCGCTCTCTTCTATAGGCGTGACAACGCCCACGGTCACGCTTAGACAGCAATAGCAAAGTGTAATTTGAAGCGCTCTATTTTATCCAGTCCAAAAAAAAGTGATATACCACTGTACCAACAAATTTTGCATGATAAAAGATTTTACAATCTCTGTGTTTGACGCTATTGCTTCTTGTTCGGTCTTTAACATTGCGCTGATTTTTTTCCAGTTTTATGTTAGAAAGAGTAGAATAGGAGTAGCGGATTATTTTTTCTTGCTCTAGAGTGCTCCTCACGTTTTTGAAGACAAGAAAGAATGTGGCAGGGTAGGTTTATCGTAGCATATATAATGGCGTCGCTAACAATGACGTGGTAAAGCCTTCGTAAATAGTTTAAGGGCAATGGTTGTAATGTGCCCAAAGCGTAACTTTCGATGAAAAATAAAGTATTTTGTAAGTGAAATAAAGGTGTAAATGTTGCCCGTTCACAAAATGAAATGTTTCATACATTATTACCTAACAATGGAACGAAAATAGATACTGCAAACAGCATTTGACGGAGTGTTTAAGAGAGATAAGTGGGGGAGGGGGTGATCACTCAGAAAAAGTTCAGTTCACTGAAGTTCTCGGTAATGTAAATTCTTCGGTAATCTTCTCGGTAGTGTAATTGTACACCGCAGTTGTTCTATCTCAAGTTATGCACAGGTTACCACTGACATCCACGATTGACGCGATATTATATATTTCTGCTAAGGCGTTACAATGTTTAGATATTCGTTAAAATGTTCCTAGTTCGTAAACCTAAGTAACAACTTCGAGAACGCAGATCTACAGCACTCTAGAGTGTTGTTACAACTGCGATATTTCTTTCAAATTCACAAATTTAATTCAGTTTTGATCACGGATTGCGTTGTTAGACAACTTCGGAGCACTTCCTGCACATTATGTCTAGCCAGAGCTCCGCATTAAAAGACACGAAAAGTGAATACTGTGTTAAGCTGCACTGTTAAATTTACCGAATCCCAAAACGGCTAGTGCCATCTTTAGCAGATCCTTTGATAAGTCACGACAGGCACAAGTACAGATTTAAAAAAGAAATGATGGTGACGCACCTAGAATTCCCCCTTTAGCTCAATGTGACGTCGCAAAATTTGACATTGCCTTCTCAGGGATAGCTAACAGTTTATTTATAAACAAGTATTACTTTTCTTTATGAAAGAACCATGGGCGGAGCAAGTTGAGGCATCATGACCTTTTCTGCACCCAAGATACGCCCCAAGAAAGCGAAGCTGCTTTCAAAACTCTGACGTCACACTGAACTGGCGGCACCGTGATTTCCGCCCGAAATTCAAGACATTGCTCTCCGTTTTTCCTGTTTAACCAACCTCTCTTCGAGAAACCTATTAAAACGGGTTGTTGAATGAATACTTCGCCACGTGACACATTTAAGTATGAAGCCGATCGCTCTGCCATTTTGTGAATTATTTTTTTTTCTCCTTCTGTAACTTTAGGAGAAACAAAACCGTTTTGATAGATACATGCCATAACCCTTCCCCAAAGTTGGAATTGCATGATTTCGATTATTCTCTTCTGAAATTATTTCGCAACCGTGATTTTTATGCAAAAGAGTAATAGGTCGCATTTATAACAACTTTCTACATGGCTGCTACACAAGAATTAATTGTTGGGCTAAATGGTCTTGCATTACTGATGAGGGAATTTAGCGCGAACGAAAATTCAACACACACGGGAACTCTTTTTCTTTCCTTACCGTGCTCATTTTTTTTTATTGCGCGAATTTCTCTCACCTACACAAGAGTTGTCATGGCAACGAATGGCCTGAGATGCCGTTTCACCATCTAATATGGAAACACCAAAACAAACGTCCACAGACTTAATTTGCAAGCGATCACTTATGTGGAAGCTTTCTTCTTTTCTTTCCGAGTTTTTAAGGGTGCGCCTCTGAAATTTGTTCTTTACTGCGGCAGCAGTTAACTGCTCATAACCGGGTGGTTTCATGTCCGTCCGTTTATTGTGTTACGCTGACGACAATCAACAATTCTTTTTTGTGTGTGGTCAGGTCACCTCATTATCTCCAGCTTCACCATCGCCCAGACGTGAATAAAAAATTAAACTTCTCCGCAACCACCTCCACCGGGATTTGAACCCGTGCCGTGCAGAAACGTTCACTTGTGTGTCCAGTACGCTAACCACTGATATACCTTTCTACATTTTATCTATTACAATAAATGAAATCATGTATGCACAGGAATTATTCACAATATTATGAGCCACTGGTGGCCATAACCAATAACAACAGCAACGATGTACACTTAGTGGAATGTATTGCCCCCAGCGCAGACTCCGAGAGCAGGGGCACCTGTGCGTGTATTTCGGAGGCTAGAACGAGCAATACTGTAGTGGAATAGGATTGCATTAGGTGCGACATAAAAATCTTTTTCTATAAAATGGCGGAGTGCTTGTGCGCAATTCTTCGTTGCCGTGCCCGTGAAAACATCGTCGGCGACACAAAGGATGCGCAAAAGACAATGATGACGATAAGCCTCCAACGTGGCACAATACCCGCAATATAGAGGATGCGCCGAGAATAACGTACGGGGGCTTCTCTTATAGGCTTTCTTCTTCAGCTTCGTGTTAGAATTCAGGTGGATCACATCTGCTCCCTCTCATGCACTTCTTCCGCCTGGTGGGCTTCCGCAGAACTGACTCGCCAGAGTAGGTCGGTGGAAAACGACGTCGACAGCACCGACAACGTCAGTGCCAACGAAGACGCCGTAGCGATAATGCCACATAGCTTAGGCATTAGCTCGCAGTATTCGCGGCCGCGAAATGGCCTAAATAGTAGCACTGCAAGTGTGCAGAAAAAAAAATCATCATCATCATCATAATCATCATCATCATCATCATCATCAGCCTGGTTACGCCCACTGCAGGGCAAAGGCCTCTCCCATACTTCTCCAACTGCCCCGGTCATGTACTAATTGTGGCCATGTCGACCCTCCAAACTTCCTAATCTCATCTGCCCACCTAACTTTCTGTCGCCCCCTTCTACGCTTCCCTTCCCTCGGAATCCAGTCCGTAACCCTTAATGACCATCGGTTATCTTCCCTCCTCATTACATGTCCTGCCCATGCCCATTTCTTTTTCTTGATTTCAACTAAGATGTCATTAACGCGCGTTTGTTCCCTCACCCAATCTGCTCTTTTCTTATCCCTTAATGTTACACCTATCATTCTTCTTTCCATAGCTCGTTGCGTCGTCCTCAATTTAAGTAGAACCCTTTTCGTAAGCCTCCAGGTTTCTGCCCCGTACGTGAGTACTGGTAAGACACAGCTGTTATAAACTTTTCTCTTGAGGGATAATGGCAACCTGCTGTTCATGATCTCAGAATGCCTGCCAAACGCACCCCAGCCCATTCTTATTCTTCTGATTATTTCACTCTCATGATCCGGATCAGCAGTCACTACCTGTCCTAAGTAGATGTATTCCCTTACCACTTCCAGTGCCTCGCTACCTATCGTAAACTGCTGTTCCCTTCCGAGACTGTTAAACATTACTTTAGTATTTTGCAGATTAATTTTTAGTCCCACCCTTCTGCTCTGCCTCTCCAGGTCAGTGAGCATGCATTGCAGTTGGTCCCCTGAATTACTAAGCAAGGCAATATCATCAGCGAAACGCAAGTTACTAAGGTATTCTCCATTTACTCTTATCCCCAATTCTTCCCAATCCAGGTCTCTGAATACCTCCTGTAAACATGCTGTGAATAGCATTGGAGAGATTGTATCTCCCTGCCTGACGCCTTTCTTTATAGGGATTTTGTTGCTTTCTTTATGGAGGACTACAGTGGCTGTGGAGCCGCTATAGATATCTTTCAGTATTTTTACGTACGGCTCGTCTACACCCTGATTCCGCAGTGCCTCCATGACTGCTGAGGTTTCGACTGAATCAAACGCTTTCTCATAATCAATGAACGCTATATATAATGGTTGGTTATATTCCGCACATTTCTCTATCACCTGATTGATAGTGTGAATATGATCTATTGTTGAGTAGCCTTTACGGAATCCTGCCTGGTCCTTTGGTTGACGGAAGTCTAAGGTGTTCCTGATTCTATTTGCAATTACCTTAGTAAATACTTTTTAGGCAACGGACAGTAGGCTGATCGGTCTATAATTTTTCAAGTCTTTGGCGTCCCCTTTCTTATGGATTAGGATTATGTTAGCGTTCTTCCAAGATTCCGGTACGCTCGAGGTCATGAGGCATTGTGTATACAGGGTGGCCAGTTTTTCTAGCACAATCTGCCCACCGTCCTTCAACAAATCTGCTGTTACCTGATCCTCCCCAGCTGCCTTCCCCCTTTGCGTAGCTTTGCATGACACCGCTCAAATCTCGCAGGCGTCACTTCGCTCGTGAGGTCAGTTGCAGTGGAAAAATTTTGGCCCCAGTAGTGCCAGGCGGCAACTTCCAAACGAGTCGTCGAGCCTTAAAGGCAGGAAATTTTTAACACAGCGACTGCCTCCTCCCCTGTGGCCTAACTATTATTTTGCGCGAAAACTAAATAAAAGAAATGGTTTAAGGGCACCTAGAATTTCAAACGTCATCGAAAATGCTGCGCTGCGGTTGCGTCGGGCATACACAGTTGGTTAAGCGTTGTCCTACTCAGCGATGAAAACAAAGAAACGCGACTGTTTTAAACAAACAGAAGTGAAATAAACATGCTGCATCAACATTAATTGAATAGAATATATTCAGGTAGCAAAATGTTCGACCGCCGTGAACAAGAAACCACACGAAAGATTAGCATAAGGCTTTCACCAGACAACTGCGAGTAAGAGCTTCCTTAAAGCTACGCATTTTAACTAAGTAAATGTAGCATACATAGAAAGGGGACCCTGAGAGTGCTAAATCGGTCCATGTACGTAGGCAGCATTTCACAACTTGCATTATTATGTCATAGAGAAAGAAAGTTGCGACATCTCGAAGAAGAAATGATCAGAATATATTTAATCCCGACTATCTCTTTCTGTATTATCAAGCAAAGATAGCGACCTTTGAAATATTATATGAAATAATATTTTGTTATTCTTTAGCTAAAATATAAGTTTTTTATACGACCGCATGCCCTTCCCACACTAACAAACTGTCCCATAAACGCTGGGTTCTTGCGCCGTTCCCGTAGGAGGGAGCGTCAATAATTGAGGAAGATTAGCAAAACGTATTCGACCGTAGTGAGTTCATGCAGGAAAGGTCACTTCGAGCTCCCTCAGCCCGGTTTCTGACCATATATGCCATAAACGAGGAACGTCTTCATCGCAAAAGGTATTGGTCATCACTGGGGGAGAATACTGCTTTTGCATTAAATTAGTCCATAGTCGAAGAAATCGCTGAGGCCTGCTGTCCTTTTTAAATTATGCTTTTGAATGTTCCAATTAAAGAAAGGAAGCCAAATGCACTTAACTAACGCAGATTCCCTGGCAGCTATGACGCCACCTTTTGTGCACAACAACGATCAACGCGACACGAAACGCTGATAGGACTCTGACAATTCGATTTTTTTTCGGGAGCATCGCACACTGCACGCATGAACAACAACCAGCAGCGTTTATTCACACACAAGTTCACAACTTCTTTGCTTGCTTCAAAACACACCAGCAGCGAGTACAACGAAGGCGTCATCAACGACACGCCGTAGAGACCAGCGCTTACAAACTCAGTTCACCCCGAACACATACGGCACGCACTTGTGGGCGACGAGATTCACCAGAGGTAGTAGGACCAGTAGATCAGCATGAACAAGAAGAATACGGCGGGAAAGGCGATGCGGGACACCTTGTCCAGAAAGTTGGTCTTCTGCCATAGTTGGCTCAGTGTGAAGCTGCGCTGGAAGATGCGTCGCCGACCGGTCTTGATGGGCCTGAGAAGCGAACACACATGGGTGAAAGGGAGTCAGTCGTGTTTACGCGAAAGCGAGATCAGCGTGTCGGATTTTCTAGTGCAACTCAGTAATCACTATGCGATGTCGTTCTTGTAATCTATGGTCTAATGGAGAGCCGATCAAGTTGCTGTGCTGAGGGAATGGCTATTGAAACCAACCGTCCGACCAACTTGGGTCACTGGGCATGTGGCAATGGGTGAGTGAGTGAGTGAGTGAGTGAGTGAGTGAGTGAGTGAGTGAGTGAGTGAGTGAGTGAGTGAGTGAGTGAGTGAGGGAATAAACTTTTATTGGGTCCAGCAAAACGCGATGAAAGGCGCATCCGACTAATCCCATGGACAGTGGCATGTGACACTGGGTACATGCTACTCTTCAAAACACTTCTTTCACGCCGAATTCGGTCACTGGGTATGTGCTGCTCTTCAATGAACCTCTCTGACGCTGACCTGGGCATGGTAATGTTCCACAGAGTACATGCCACCTCTTCAATGACAAAAAGAAATGCTTTAAATGTTTACCGGTGCTGGTCGCAATCAAACCCATGTCACATACATTGAGATGATGTTGTCCGCATATATGTTTACACGCCACACGCACGGACTTCGTGACGGCGCCGCTAGATGGCGCCGCGCTTGCAGATGGAAGCGCGATCGCGGAGCCCGGCTGTAGTACAAGCCTCATACTTGACAAGTTTAGGAGGTGACAATGCGGTGTGTCGCTACATTGCTTCGATGCTAATTGCATTAACGTCAACAGTCATGCTGAGATAGTTTCTGCTGGAATTGTTTGCAATACCTTTAGCCACATGGGAACTATTCCATAATAAAAGAAAAGCAGGCCATATTCTATATTTCAGCGTGCGTTAAAGAACGCTGAGCCGTCAAAACTAGTCCGGCGTCCCCCATAATGGCGTACCTCATTATGAGATCGTAGTTTCGACACGTGATACCCCAGAATTAATAAAATTTGGATCCGAAGGGGGTAAAGAGCCGTATCATTTGAGAGAAACGGCTCGGTAGATATGCCGTTTGCCACAATCCGCCCGCGTTCGTGAACGAGGGAGGGCTAGAGGAACCCTCCGTTAGACAGACGCTCCGCAGCGTGGTGGTGAAGATTAGGTCCGAGGGGGCGTCACATGCTTGTTACACGGTTCCTGTTGCGTACCTTGCTGGGGCCACGTTGTTGGTCTCGGGCCTGTGCACCGAGTTGGGCACGCTGAGTGTCACCACGGACGGCGTGACAAGGGCGTGGTTGTGGTTGTTGGCCGCTGCGCCCTCGGGTGGCGCACCACTTCCAGAGGCCGTTGCGCTGTCCGCGTGCGTGCTGGAGGACGGAGGCCGCGAGGGGGGAGGCGGGGCCGCCGAAGCCACGCCGCTGCTTTGCCACGCCTGCGGCGTGATGCGTGCAGAGGGCGCCACTCGGATGGCGGCCGGAAGTGACTCCGTCTTCCGTTTCCGCTCCTGCAGTCGGCTTGGCGTTAGAACAGGGCCAGAGCCGCAAGTGTACGTGATCATTGACTTTTATACTGTAGGCTACAAGACGCCAATCCGGAACTTCGACCGTTCAGCCACCCTGGCAGCCATGCGTAGATGGCGCCACCCGGGTCAGAAATTGATCTACAGATGCAAGGATTATCAAACACATTTACATGCATTCATTCGCAAAGAACATTTCAAGTTCTTTTATTCTTCGTTATTCGGTTGCGTTGTATTCCAATATCGCATTCCATCCTCCAAGCAGTGTTTTAAGAGAATAATTTACTTGGTCGCATAAATTCCAGCTAATAAAAACATTACGATAATTTTCAATGTATACGTCATTATTGCTATCCAGAAAGGTGGTGTGATTATCCTCCACTTATTTTTCGATGAGTTCCCGGAATTATATAGTGGTACAATTTTGATTTATTTTGCAGTCCGTCATGTCGCGCTTTCTTTTCCGGAAGCAGGTTTGGAGCACGGGCTGGAAGCATGTCCACAATTTAATTATGGGCTACATGCATTGCGATGAAGGTAAAAGCGCTTCTTTGGTGATTTCCTGACAGAAAGCAGTACGCGAAACATCCTGTGAAACATGGTAGCACATCCCTTGGTATTACGTCCCCTAGCAATGCTGAACACACTGAAATCAAATGACGTCACATTGAGCAAACTGAGTAGGGATACAAAACTATCACCAAAAGGACCATCGAATTGTGCCAGTAGCTTTCCGAAGCTATTCGATGGTGTAAAAAAGCTTGTCAATATGAGTAGTGAGAGCGACATCGATAGTATTAGAATATTTCGCTATGAAACAATCGATAGCGTATTAAAATTTAACGATAGTATAACGATAGTCCAGCATTTACAGCGCCATCAACAGCTTCGCATTTTTCGGTTATTTATAATGCCACAAATTCTGCTTTAACTGACCATTAGCAACACTCAGTTCACACGATTAGGAACAGGGAAACGTCGCCACTTTATGATGCAGTGTTTGCATGTTTTGCATCGCGCGATTTAACATTATCAATAGTGCACTATCAGTGGTAATATCTATGGTGCACTCAAAAGTACTATCGATTTTGAATAGAGCACTAGCGAGAGAACTGTTAATAGCCTTTGTACTATCGATAATTACTGTACTATCAATTGTTCCATAATGACTCAACCATCGACAGTATCGACGATAGTTCTTATACTATTCATTGTTCGATAATGACTCAGCTATCAATAGTTTCGGTAGTACTATAGATAGTTTTGGACGACTAAAGCAGAATGTTCAATTTCTCCGCTGCGCTATGTATGCTTTGTTGCGACAGCATTTATAGGGACACTCAAGGCGAATTGGCATCGTCGTTGTCGCCGCCGTGATGTTCCGTATACTGTGCAAGCGCAGTAAGATCCTACCATGCCCTGCGGCGCCTTATGTTTTAAGAGCGAGGGAAAGCGTGAGAAGGCTGAGACTAGACGGATGATGGCTTGACGCGCAGCGTCTTTTCGCTCGCCCATTGTTGTGAGCGAAAGGCAATGGGGGGGGGGGGGGGGTACAGGAGAGCGGGCATCTCCAATTTTAGCGCGGCCGTTTCCGCATGTGGCGCGGCTGAGCGCGACCACGCCCCTTATCTTGGAAGTAATCTTCAGTGGGTGCAAAGGTGGCGCTAGCCGAGATGGTTTGTGGCTTCGTGTGCGCTGCGTTCTTGCGCGCCTAGTGTTAAAGGTTGCGTAATCTCAAGTTTCGGAGACACATTTAGAGGCAGCAAGAAGTGTACGATCGCCGCTGCTGCCACTGTTCCTCACGTTAGCGTTCAGTTGGTTTTTCCTCGCCGCCACTGGACAAAAGTGAGGGAAACAAGTAGCGTTGACAAATGCGTGAGCCGTGACTGATGGCTATGCATACTAGCAAAGACCGCGCGTGCTTTACTTACTTGCTGGCACATAAGACGCTTACAGAGTCGCTTTGGAGGCCTACTAAGCTTCTTTATACGGTAGAACCTCGTTATAATGAACTCGTCGGGACAGGGAAAATATTCACTATATCAGTACCTTCATTATAGGCATGGTTCACCATTTTGACTTTCTGTAACCACGAACAAAATTTAACTAGGCACAATTGTTTCATATATAATCAAAATAGCGTAAACTTGCTCTTTATTAAAATGCAGATTCGCAGGATGCTATCATTACAAGTATGGATGATGCCACTGTTTCTGTGATAGGTAAGCATGGCGACCACCCTGATAGCAATTCGAGGTAGCCAACGCAAGCACGAATAGGCGTAGTTGCTGAAACGGTGCGCTGAAACAATGATGAGTGCGGTAATTGTTTAATCCGTTGTCGTGAGGAGGTCATTGGATTTGACTATATACGGTTTTTGATGGAACAGGCTATCCACGTCGTTTGTTATATAACAAAGAAATGTATTTTTCTACGGTGTATC